>NW_027526460.1:160442839-160609512 GCF_048455015.1 Haemaphysalis longicornis
ATTAAACAAAACGGCACTTTCGATCCCCTTTTCCCATAAAAATACATGTAACCACCCAGAAAATGTCCTAACCCCACGAATTCTAAACCTTAGCACGGGTAAGTAAACTTAGTAACCTTTCCAGAATTCTTAAAATTTAGTAGACATTAGCCATGCTTACTATTCTCTTGTGTCCCTTTATTCCACGCAAGAAAAATTGGCTCTGTATCTGTCAGCTTTCCTGAAAATGCTGTCGAAAAACCTAGTTATCTGCCACCCCAGCCACATAACTGTCTCTCTTTTCCCCCACCAACCTCCTACAATTCCTCTCTGGTGTCGCTCCCCTGAGTTGCCCGAGGCAACGAGCCTCGGCCGCGAGCCATTTTAAAACGCTGTAGATAAAAGTGTTTTTAATGTGTTTCTTTCGGCTCTCACAAAAATTACACTATTTTTAATGACAGAAGTGCTGCTGCTGGTATTGTCAGTTATGCTTTTAAGCTGACCCTGTAATATGCCTTATTTTCTTTTTGCTGAAGAATATTAATAAGTATAGAGTATGCGACCAGATTTATTAGGAAATGTGATGCCTATATAAACATCTTGTTCCACAAGTTTTTTAACTTTTGGCCAGGCAGCAGAGTCAACCGTTGGGAAGGTAGACAGATATACACAGACCAAAGCTTCTGCATTTAGGAAGCCCACGAAGCAATGTTGGGTTTAAAAACTGTCAAGTGTCAGAATATCACCACCTGGAAATGACAGATTGCTCAACAAAATTATACATAATGTATGGTCACGAACGTTTTTTTTTTCATTGCGGGAAATTTTTTTTGAGAGTGCATCAGCAAAATCGGTTCCCGATGTGAAAAGTCTACACCCCTGCACAACCCTGCAACTACACAATGTTAGCTGTGGAATTGAATACATTTATCAACACAACACATTAACTGTAGATGATTCGTTGCTTTACGATTGGTAGAGAACCGTTCAAACAGAAAAAATAAAAACAGGTTCCAAGCCTGCGAAATCTGGTGAAACATCAGAGCTGACTTCGCCACGTGCTGGCCACTTTCTGAAGAGGTGGCGGTCACTCACGCCATTCCCCATGGTACGTTTGTACTCGAAGCTGAGCCACGGAGGTATAGCAGTTTATCAGTGCATATAAGTGTAGTCGCAGTGCATGCCCAAGGGCACGAGCAGTTTACGCACTGGACGGTCATCGCATCTTATCGGGAGCACTTCTCGGCCTACGGTAAGGGTCCGAAGAAGATAGGCCGGAGGTGGGAGTGTACAGCTGAAGGAGTACTGCCCCTCAAAATCGTGTTTGGTAACCTTTTGTTCAACTCCTCCTGCAGAGGCGGCGTTCGATCACAGCGCTACTCGCCGCGGTATGTACGGTATGTTCTCAAAGCACAGCCCTGGAATCTGGTAGTTTATCGATGCATATCTAGGCACGTGGGCCTGCGCCGCATGCTCAGATTGCGCGTGGACGATCATCAAGGCAGTGGCGCCATTTGTTGGCCAGTGGGGTACCTTCGTCCAGCGTGACGGTCATCACATTCTCCTGGCATGATGGACATCACTGCTGGACATTGTGAGACCCTTAACAGCTCTGCTGTTAAAATATTGATCACTCAGGGAAGAGCGTTCCACGGGCAGCCGTAGCAGCTAACCCAAGCAACCAACCGGACGTCCGACGGCCGCCCGCCGTACGTCCATTCCGGCTCTAGCGGACGTCCGAATGACATCCGTTTCAGGGGCGATGTACGTACCATGTACGCCCGTTGGACGTCCGGTTTTAACACTTCCGTACGTCCAGTCGGACGTCCAAAATTGACTGTATTTTGGATGTCCAGTAAAAATTTCCAGAATCACATAACGAGAAGCTAATGAATAGTATAGTACAGTACAGTACAACGAATAGTGCAGTACACTGCGCAAGGCTAACACACTACCGGGCAGACGGCAAATATGAACACAGTGAACTTGCTTCGCGTGTTTCGTTAGCGCTTCTCAAGTCTTATATATCCTTCCCCAAAGAGATAATCGTTGGAGTTGGTGAAGTGCTTCAAGAAATTATAAAAATTATGCCTATTATTAGAAATGTGCAGATGAAACTTCAAACCTACAACCCAGGGTGTTGATGCACAAAATCTTTTTAATTGAAAAGCACAGTAGCTTTTTTGTGTTTGCTTTTATATTAAATTTACGCTATTATTTGATGCTTCATAGTCACTTTTTACGTCCGTCGGCGGATGTCATTCGGACTTGTACATCCGTTCCTGGATGTCCACTGTACGTCCGAAAATGTAAGTCCAAAAATGGACGTACCGTGGCCGTTCAAACTGGGCATTGGATATGCGGCTGTATTTCGGACGTCGAACGGACGTCCGTGGTTGCTTGGGAACTTTGCTGCATGAAAAGTGTGTTTGAAGAGGAGGCCCCTTTGAGGCTGCTGGGTATAGGACTAAGATTAAATGATTGCAACATGTCTTGATAGTATATTAATAATGCTATATTGTGGTAAGATAGATTTAGTTAGAGTTTAGAAGGTCTACTGTATGACAAGTGACGTGTAGATAATTGGTTGTGTGGATGATGACAAATGAGTGCAACCTCATTCTCTTTTCCGTTGAGCCTGCTGAAGTGTCTGGTGACACCTCATCTGTCATGTCACGTGGTGCATGCAAGGGTTGATAGATGGCTTGTTAGGTTTACGTGCTGAAGCTATCCCTGGGGATAGCTTCATAGTGGGGATGCAAATTAATTTTTACTGCCTAGGGATCAGTAAAGTGTGCCAAGATCTTAATACACAAGCATTTTCACTTTTACCTGAGAAGCAGCTGGCCCAGCTGGGTTCAAATTCATGTCTTTGGGCTCGGCAGCACAATGCTTTGGAGACTGAGCGACTGCGGCGGGTCACAGCACGCTTGAAGTGACATGTACTGAACACAATAAAAGTCCTCATGGCTTCAGAATATCACCACGTGTGAGTAAAACAAAATAGCTCATTAAAACTTCACATGACCGTACATGTCTTTGCAACGGTGTTGCCTTCTCTGTACTGGAATCTTCGTGCAACCAAAAAAAGTCCACATTCCTACCTGGAAAGTTCCGATCTGTTTGTGAGGATTTAGAACTTGAGAGTGCACTGTGTGCCTGTAAAAAAAATTCGAAATGAAATGCACCGAGGCCGGTAGTGGTCAGATAGATAGATGCGGTGCTTATGGCAATTGTTCTATGGGTTGTCTGTGTCGCCTGGCAGCAGGACACACCCTGACTGTGGACTGCATCCTTTAACCGTGCCATGATGCCGCCTTTCTGCAATGGCAGGGTTGCACTATACCACATTTTTCCCTAGAACCCACGAGCCATTTTTGTGACATAAAAAGTTACCACATATTCAGTGGCGTAACTAGATGTGACGGCGCCCAGGGCAAATATAATTTCACGCCCCTCATGATGATAATGATAGTAATTATCAATATAATATTTTAATTATTAACAGCTGTTGTAGAAGCCCTAAGTTCGGTGTTGAGGAAAAAATGCTAACAAAATACCTAGCGCTCGTGAGCACGTGCCTCGCGGCGACCACCGAGAGGGAGAGAGAGAACAGACTTTATTTACAGATCCTGCGTTGGGTTGCCAACCGGCCGCGCAGGGCTCGGGGCTTCCCTTCTAATGCCCTAGTCTATTAAAAGTCCTAGGGCACTGGGCCTAGATCTCGGGGTGTGCTCCTGGCAGGGCGTCCGGTAGTGGGGTCCCACGGCACCCGGTAACCGGGTCCTTGGTCCCCTTTCTCTTCTGCCTAGCCAGGGCCTCCTCGAGCCGCTGGATCGCCCATCTCTGTGATGATGAGTCTATGGAGCGCAACCAGCGTTCCACTTGCTCGGGGTACGTGGCATCCAGGGACTGCCCGTCCCCATCGCGCACTTCACCGCCGCACTTCATGATGTGGCCGAGTGTCGCTAGTTCCCTTTCACAGACGCTACACACTGGGTCTGCGAACACCTCGGGGCAGATGTGGCGCGCCAACGCCGGGGTTAGCACGCATTCCACTTGCATCTGACGAAGCATCACCGACTCCGCACGGGATAGTTCGTGGTGCGGGGCCGGGTACTCCCTCCTCTCGCCCCTGAATCGCTTTAGGATCTCTCCGTAGTCCGTCAGGGGCTCGAGGTCTTCCTCGGCGTTGGTTTCGCCTGCATCCGCGGAGAGGCTGGTGCTGGCGTCCCGGCATCTGACGAGTTCAGGGGCCGCCGCGTCCGCCTCCTCGTTGCGGTTGTCGACGCTCGGCAGCTCCCCCATGTGTGCGGGGAACCACTTGATAACGGTAGTCGGGCTAGCGGGGGTGCTCCCTGCAGCCCGCGAGGCCCTGGCGAGCCCCACAAGCCGCTCGGCATCCCGCCAGACCGTGCTCCTGGCGAAATTCTTTACCGCCGTCTTTGAGTCACTTAGCACCGTGCGGGTGCCCGGTACCCCCATCGCCAGGCCTATCGCCGCCTCCTCTGCCTGGCCGGGCGTACTGGCCCGCACGGTGCCTGCGTTGAGTAGATCCCCCGTAGATGCCTGGACGACTGCGACCGCGTAGGCGTCTCTCCTTCCAGGGTACTTGGCTACGTCCACGTACGCAGCGCCCCCGTCGTGTTGGTATTGCCTGGCCAGAACTGCCGCCCTCGCCCTGCGTCGGTCCAGGTCCCTCTCCGGGTCCATGTTCTTGGGCAGCGGGAACACAATGATGCCCCTCGCCGCCTCGTCGCTCAGGGGGACTTGCTCTTCTAGCACCCCGTCGCTGCTTGCTCGATCTCCCGGTGGCTTGAGCCCCGCGCGGTCGAGGACTCTCCTGCCCGTTGTCGTGCCGTTCAGCCGGGTCAGCTGCGATATTCGTTGGGCCTCGCTGATCTCCGAGAGCGTGTTATGTACTCCCAGAGATAGCAAGGCCGACGTTCTCGTACTGGGTAGTAGGCCCAGGGCACTCTTGTAGGCCTTTCTGATGGCGGCGTCGATCTTGCCTTCTTCCGCCTTGGTTCAGCGGTGGAAGGCTCCCGCGTATGTTGCTTGGCTAACGACGAAGGCCTGCAGCAAACGCAGGAGCCCCCTCTCGTTCATGCCTCGGTGTCTTGTCGACACCCGCTTCACGAGGCGGGTGGCGATCCCGATCTTTGTCACGATGTTCTTCAGAGCCGTGGTGTTCGTCTGGACCCCGTCCACGAACATCCCCAGGATCCTCAGCCCGGGCACGTGCGGGATCGGTGCACCGTCGCTCGTCCGCACCACGATGCTCCTTGCGGCCTCCTGGCTTGCCGCCTTCCGGTGCCTCCCCGGGGGCGGCAGGATGAGAAGCTGCGATTTTTGCGGCGAGCACCGCAGGCCCGTGCTCGAGAGCGCGGACTCCACGGCGTCCACCGCGGCTTGGAGATTCGAATCGATCTCCCGTTGCTGCCGCCCGTGACCCAGATGGTGACGTCGTCGGCGTATAGGCAGTGTCGGACCCCCGGGTTCAGCGTCTCCAGGCGCCTCGCCACCTCGATCATGACGATGTTGAAGAGAAGTGGCGAGATGACCGAACCCTGCGGGGTCCCGACACTGCCCAGCTTCCGCTCCTCCAGCTTCTTGCCTCCCACTTCCAGCCGGGCCGTGCGGTCCGACAGGAAGGCTCGAACGTAGTTGTAGGACCTCGCCCCCAGGCCCAGGCGGGAGACCTGCTCCAGGATCGCCGAGTGCCTCACGTTGTCGAAGGCACCCTGCAGGTCCAAGCCCAAGATTGCCCGGTTGTCCTTCCCGGGCAGCCCGCCCGGAGGGTCGAGGATCTCCCTCTGGATCAGCAACATGGCGTCCTGGGTCGCCAGGCGTGCCCGGAACCCGAGCATGGAGTCCGGGTAGATGCCGTGTCGCTCCAGGTAGTCGTTCCACCGGGTGTTGAGTACGTGCTCCAGCACCTTGCCCACGCAGGACGTGAGCGAGATGGGGCGCAGGCCCTCTATTCCCGGTGGCTTGTTAGGTTTGGGTAGCAGGATCGTCTTCGACGTTCTCCACGCTTTCGGTAGAGTGCCGCTCCTCCAGCACTCGTTGTAGTACTTTGTTAGCGCCGCAATCGCCGAGTCGTTCAGGTTGCGGAGCGTCTTGTTGGAGATCTTGTCCGGCCCTGCGGCCGAACGGCAGTTGAGGTTCTGCGTTGCGAACCTCACCTCCCACTCTTCGATATCTCTGTCCAAGTGGGAGTTGGGCCGCCCCTCGTAGTCTCGGTGGTCTTCCCTGCTGGTCTCTGGTAGGTAACGGTCGTTGAGACGTTTGTGCATCTCTTCTTCCCCCATCTGGCGCGCCGTGGTGTGAAGGATTTGCGCCATTCGGGTGTGTTGGAACTCGTGGCTCTTGGTTTCGTCCATCAGTTGTCTGAGGATCTTCCAGGGGCCGCTGCGGTGTAGTTGTCCGTCGACCTGGTTACATAGGGCGAACCACTGTTGGGCGCAGAGTTGCTTGCTGTACCGCTCGATCTCGCGGCCCAGCTCGGCTATCTTCTTACGAAGCTTTCTGTTGTGTCGTTGTCTTCGCCATCGCCGCTGAAGCGATCGTCTGGCGTCGAGGAGGTGTGCGAGCCTCGAGTCCATCGTTTCGATGTCTCCGGTAGCTTCCACCTCTTTCGTGGCTTTGTTCGTGGCTTCTTTTAACCTCGCGGACCATTCGTCTATGTCGGCTATTTCGCCCAGCTCGGACTTTCTGAACTCGTCCCAGTTTACGAGTCTGTGCCTCTTTAAATTGTCCCTGCTCTGGTCCCCGTTCGTGTGGGCCAGCGGGATCTCTATTTCGATTATAAAGTGATCGCTGCCCAGGTTGATCCCGGTGTTTCTCCACCTCGCGGTACCACCGCTGGGTAGCAACGCGAAGGCAAGATCCGGGTTCGTATCCCGGGCAGTGGACGTCCCTATTCTTGATGGCTGTGCTGGGTTCGTTAGTAGCGTGAAACCCGCTTCGGCGGCATCTTCTAACAGGTCTTTCCCTTTTGCTGTGGTTACCGTGTATCCTAGCTCGAGGTGCTGCGCATTGAAGTCCCCGCAGACTATCGCCGCGGCGTCTCCCATCTTGGCCATTTCTCGCTTCGCTTTGGTCGTGGCGTCTTTGACTTTGTTGAAGAGGGTCTTGAACTTCTGTCCGCTGTGCCTTGGATTGCTGTAGATGTTGGCGAGAAGAAGCGACGTCGACGTCTTCTGCCTTCTACCCCGCGATCTGCCTCCCTTGCCGATGAACGCTAGTTCGGTTACGCACATTTCGATCGCGGTGCTTGAGTTGCCCAGAAATTGCTGGTGTTTCACATGGGCTAGCCCCTTGCGGATCAGCGTACACACCCCCTGCGCCGCCCCCTCCCCGCATGTGCGAGCCGAGGGCGGGCAGTCGTGCGCCCGGTAACCCGAGAGTTTCGGGGTTTCCTCCAAGTGAGTCTCTTGTATCGCTATTATGTCGGGCCTTTTCGCTGGCTCCAACGATCTGATATGTTGCTGTAGGACAGCTTTGCGGCATCTGAAACCGTTTGAGTTCCAGTGCCATATTCCGATCTTATTGTTGCTGGCCATCTTGAGGTTTGGGTTCGCAACGGTGTTGCTGTAGCATGTTAGCAAATTGCTGCAGCATCTGCTTTTGTAGCTGCTCGAACTGTTGAGCTATCTGTTGTTGCACTAGCTGGGAGCATCTTTGGATGATCCTCTGCTCCATGGCTTCTAGATTCTTATCCCATTTCTTGTACGTATGTTCTAGCCTCGTAAGTCTATTACTAAGGCCTGCGTACCCTACGGGTTTCGGTGCTTTCTCCCTGCATTCTAATCCGGTGGCCGTTGATAGTGCGTCGTCGTCGTCTTCTTCTGCCTCTTCGACTTCGCTTTCGCTGACGTTCTCGTCGTCGGATTGTAGCTCGATCCCCCTGGACGCCGCTATGGCCGCCGCCTTGGATTGGAGTCTACCTCTAACCGTGTGCGTCGCTTTCTGGCTGGAGCCGCCCGCTGCCTGCGGTCCTGTTCCCTCCATCTCGACGGGATCTTCCGTCGCCATCTTCTCTTCGGCTTCTTGCTTCTGCCCGCGCTCGGGCCCGCCGCCATTCTGGAACCTTTTTATGATGTTGTCTTGCTTGGCGATGTGTTCGCGTTGTTGCTTAATGGTAAGCTGTAAAGCCGCCATTACTGTCTGCAGGTCTTGAAAGTCCTTTTGCATCTTTCTAACCGTCGCTTTGAGTTCGCGCGTTTCTGCTTTGCATTGTTCGCCGCAACCGCGCTCGCCGCTGCCGCTCTCTCCGCTTTTGCCGGGCCCTCGCTCCGTTGTCTTGGCAACGCTCTGTGGATCGGGTTTCGCCGGCGCCGGCCTGGCGCTGACGTCAGACTTGTTTTGCGACTCCGGTCTTTTCTTGGAAACCGAGCGGCGCCGCGATGCGGACCTTCCGCTCGACTTCGAGCGCCTTCGCTGCTCTTTACCGGATGTGACGTCTGCCCACGTCAGCCCTTCTGGCCTATCCCTGCGTTTACTCCTCGCCGCCTTATGTGACGTAGGGGCTTCTCGAACCTTCTGTGCGAGAAAATCGCTCTTTCTAGAAGGTCTGATGGCCGGGCGGGAAACCGGCGCCATCTTGTTCGGCGCCATCTTGCCTTCTATAGTTTCGTTTTTCAGTTTTGCCGCCATCCGCTTCTTTATTTGCGGTGGCACTTTGAATTTGTTTATGCAGCTCCCTGCCCCTGTGACATGGGAGCCGCCACACAGTTTGCAGCGTGGCCTGCAGTGATTTACGTGTTCTTCGTCGGGATTTTTACGCCCGCATGCAAAGCACACGCTCACGTTGGGCGTTGGGCACACATCTCTCCTGTGCCCGACTTGCCCGCACGTACTACACACCTCACGGTGCTGCCTGTATAGCGTGCATTTCGTTACGAAGCCGCCATATTTCACGTAGTACGGAACTTTCTCTCCGTCAAACAGGATTACTACCGACTCTGTTCTACCGAGTCGGTGGGCCGCCATGATCGTAGGATTTTGCTTGTTAACTAAGCACCGGGTGATTTCTTCCTCGGTCTCGTCAAGCCCTACCCCGCTAATTACTCCTCGCGAAGTGTTCTCCGGGGTGCTCTTATACGCGAACGCTTCATACGTTCGGTCTCCGATGACGATGCTCTTGATCGATCCGTAGCGGAAAGACCTTCCCTCGTTCGGGGTGCTAAGCACGATAATGTTTTGGGCAGCGTTTGGGGCGAACGAGTCGTCCTGCGCTTCCTCTCTGGGTATCTTGGCTGCAGCAATGATTGCTTCGCGCAGCACAGACATCCTCACGTTGTTTACTGCGAGCCCCCCGCGAGGCCTAACTACCACCTGGTGCTCGTCTTTCCTAGCGAAAGTCGGCATTCTCGCCGCTTTTGCCATATTGGCGTTAACCCGAGCCACGTACTGAGCTCTCAGCTCCTTCTGACGCTCTTCCTTGCTTTTAGCGTTCGAAGCCGAGGCTGCGCTGCCTGGCTTACCTGTAGACGGCGATCCTCGCTGCGATGAGGCCTCCGTTTCTAGAAGTTTCTTCCCGCGCCGACGTGGAGTCACTACAGTCCACCCCGCACACGAGCTCACTGGATCACAGTCACTATCCGCAGCGAAAATGTCCTGTCCGGCTTCGTTGGCGGTGCGCAGACCGCTTCCGACGCTCGTCGAGGCACCTCCGCTGTAGTCGTGGCCGTTCTCCCTCGCCGGTTGAGTCGCTCGCTTCTTCGCGGCGGTTAGGCCTAGCTGGCCCGGCCGCCGTTTGCGATCCGATTCCGCTCCAGAATCGGTTGACGAGGTATCCATGACTTGCAGGTCATCGCTAGTCACTTCTACTTCCACTCCGCTAACCTCAATTAGCTCCGGTGAGGCTCCGAGAGCCTTAACAGGCGCCACGTCGACCGAGCACATGGTCGGCGCTCGGCGCGTTCCAAGGTTAGCTCGAACTCCTCCGGGGCCCCATCTTCAGTCACTCAGAGCTTGCTCAAAAATGTGCCCACCTTGATAAGCGTGGTATCCGCGTGTGCCGCTGAGCTTCGCGAAGACGCTGACGCCAAAATTTCGACGTCCGAGTTGAATTTTGGCTACAAAAATGGAAAAATTTGCGGAGCCCACCGAACAGGCGACTGTTCCATGCACGTGCCGGCACGTGCATCCCGGCGACCACCGAGTCCCACCTCGCGCAGTCGTTTAACAAAAAAATACAGCGCTGTCGTGAAGTGCCAGCGTGCATGTAATGCTTGGCATGAAGAACACGAGGATATCGATTCATACGACGATGACTACAAGCACAGTGCAAAGTAACAACGGATCATGTAAATAAACAATTTCAAACCTGTACAAATGCATGGTGATGTTCTGGTCCTTCAGTGCTCACGTAGAAATAAATCCTGCAGCTTTGCTATTGTTCAAGCCTTGCGCAATTTAGTGCAAGCTTCGCGAGTTGAGCTGGCGGAAGTCTACAATACTGAGGATGACTTGGCATCCACAACTCGCCGCGAACTTAAACTACGACTTCTTCGAAGCCTATGATGACAATTACTAGCACCGAATCTATGCAAAAAAATAATGATACTGAAACTTAACTATGTGTCCGGCGATGCTCACCTACAACAGCTTCGCCATTCAAGTCTTGCGCATGAGTGCAAGCTTTCCTGAATTTTTAACATTAATGTAAGTGCAAAAAAAGGCCACCTCGCTGTTTTCTGAAATTCGGAAAGCGAATTCTGCGAGATTTCATGATTGATTCTTCACTACAGTTGACTATAGCCACCTTGGAGAGAGAGAGAGAGAGAGAGAGAGAGAGAGAGAGAGAGAGAGAGAGAGAGAGAGAGAGAGAGAGAGAGAAAGAGAGAGAGAACGATCTTTAATAAAAACTGGGCCTGTTTTTAATAAAAACTGAGCACGGATGCGCCTGAGCGCATCCGTGCTCAGTGCAAGAAATTTACATTGCCGGTCACCTGTTTTCCCCATTTTTGGCACGAAGTAGGTGAAGATCATAAATTACGTACAACCACACAGAAGAGAACGACCATGTAGGCACGTTAACAGCTCTTATCGTTTTTTGTTCTTTACCAACAAATGTATTGCTCAAGAGTATTTATTGCGAACTTCAAATCAGCATACTACGCCCACATTTTTATCAATGCTAATAATGCGTTGAAAAACTCGTTCCGGAACTCCCTGTTGTCTTTTGGGCCGATAGTAGTGCCTCTTACTAAGAAACACACGTTTTTTTGTTTGAAACACTTTATTACAATCATTTGGTCATTAATAACCAAGTGATTTAAATGAAGGTCACTCCGTCAAAGCTACACCAGCAATTTTCTTGATTTCGAAGAAGGAGTTTTATAATGTCATAAAACTTAGTTTCTTTTTTTCAGTTTCTTCTCTTTCCACGCTCACCAGAGCAAGATCAGATTCTTGCCTTCCTTCGAGAGACAGGTGCCTATAAGTTTTTTTTGCCAGCGGGCATATTATCGCAAGGAAAGCCTGTTCTGGGTCATTCTGGGTCATCAATATAAAGGGTCAATTTTAGCTTGCTGAAGGACGTCTCAGAGCCACCGACAAAAATTGCTATGGCTAACATTATCTGAATGGTGACGCGAAGTTTGGGAAATACGCTATCATTTCCATACCGAACGACAAATTTCGGAGGTTATTCAGGTTGGTCAGGCCGACATGGAAGCACCAATCGCCAATCTAAAATCTCTTAATAGAGGTCGCGCGCGTCAACGTTGGAACGGTAAAACTCGCCAAAGGTGTAGAAACCCAACCGCGAGCTCAATAGCGGAATGCCTTCCACTTTGAATTCGGGGCGGGTATTTGTTGATGCAACATGACCATAAAGCTTTCGTAGAGTGCATAAACCACGGTCCCTGCCATCCCCTGAACGTACCTCGCCTCGCCTTGCAAGAATACCTGCAAAGGGTTAATAGGAACATAAGTAGGCCAATTTTAGGCACCCCCCCCCAACCCCTCTGCTGGAATACAAACGAGAACAGATGAAAACACATGCATGCAGCACGCACGCACGCATACATGGATATTGCCGCGAACCATACATTGGGTTTGTTTATTTGTGTTTTGCTTTTACCGCCCGGCTGTGCCGGTCTGTGTTATCTCCGTGCTAAGGGAAGCGCGTGTTCCATTCCTTCTTTCTGTGCCGCATGTGTTATCTGTTGTGATAGGGAGAGCATTCCGATTTACGTGAACAGCCCGGAATAATCTTCTTGCATCTACAATGTTCTCGATGCGAATCGACGGTTCCAGAACCACGCGCGCCGAAAGATAAAAAGCCTGCAGAGCAGACGCCGGGGCATTCGATTCTGCGACGCTCGCCAACGCACGTACGTCACTTTGTTGACCGATGCCTCGCCGCCTCTGTATTCTTTTCAGTTGTTAGGGGAGCACAAGTTCGCTCCAATAAACTTGTTTCTTTTCCAAACAACTGCGTCGTCCTTGGCTTCGTGACATCTGGTGGAGGTGCGGGGTACGCACCCTTCATGCCCACTACAACCTCTGGAAGCCGCCAAGCCAGTCCAACAAGAGCCAGCCTCCGCGTGCAAGATTTACCACCCGAGTTCGGTCTACTACCGGAGAAGACGAAGAAGAAAGACGTCGCAACCAGCACCATGCTCAACCAAGCCAATCCTCCTGTCGTTCTGCAGCAGCCACGGGAACCGCCATCATTCCGAGGAGCCCCCGCAGAAGACCCAGAAGAATGGTTGGAGAAACTGGAGCGCGTCCGGAAATTCAACAGGTGGGACGACGCAGAAACGTTCCGGCATGTTTTCTTTTACTTGGAAGATTCGGCTCGCACTTGGTTCGAGAACCACGAGAGCTCCTTGACAAACTGGGCTCAGTTCAAAAGCGAGTTCACTAAGACCTTCACTGCCGTCGTGCGGAAAGAAAGAGCCGCCATTTTGTTGGAAACGCGCACGCAACACCCCAATGAAGGCGTCTTGATCTTCGTTGAGGAGATGAAGCAGCTATTTCGCCGCGCGGATCCCGAAATGACGGAAGAAAAGAAGTTGCGGTTCTTAATGCGCGGAGTGAAGGAGGAACTGTTTGCCGGACTTGTCCGAAATCCGCCCAAAACTGTCGCCGAATTCGTTACCGAAGCCAGCACCATTGAGAAAGCCCTCGAGATGCGTGCTAAGCAGTATGACCGCAACTTTGTTGGCGCGGCCAATGCGAACGACTTTGGCAACACGCGGATCCCGGCCGACAGCCTACGCGAGACTATCCGCGAAATAGTGAGGGAGGAGCTGCGGAAACTGCTCCCGACGCCGCCGCAACCACAAGTCGCTTCTCTTACCGACGTCATTAGAGAAGAAGTGCAGCAAGCGCTGGGAACTTCAACGACGCCAGTAGCACCTCGCGAGCCGCAAGCCATGACCTACGCAGCTGCTGTACATCGCCCTCGCCCACCTGCTCCTTATCGTCACGAGGCTCCGTACCATCGTCCCCTCTCGCCGGCCCGACCACCTGCGGCGCAACCCCCTGCCCCAAGGAAGACCGACGTGTGGCGAACGTCAGACAATCGTCCGCTGTGCTACCACTGCGGAGAGGCCGACCACGTCTACCGTCGCTGCCCCTACAGGAGGCTCGGTTTGCGAGGGTTCTCCGTCGACGCACCCCGCCCCCGAACTGGCCAGCGCCCATCGGAGATCGAAGAGTACCTGTCCAACACCAGCCGTCGACCAGCCCGTTTCAACCGTTCGCCGTCGCCCTACCCATACCAATCGCCGAACCGCCGTAGCAACGCTGACTTCGCCCGTGGAAGGTCCCCCAGCCCACGCGGGGGAAACTAAAAGCAGCAACTTCTGGAGGTGAAGTTGCTCTACGGCGAAAAACTGGAAACCCTCCAACGACGCAAGGACGCGGTGAAGACAATGATTCACGACATGCCCTCATCAAGACGACCCGACCTAACCCTGACGAGACTCCCGAACACGACGACAGCTATACGCCGCGCCGCGTACCCGACCTGACCGAGACGTCCGCTGAGAAGACGACGACAGCGACGACGCACAGTGCCGGACCGCCAACACGCACAAGCCGAGATACGACGCCCCGACGAACCCGGAACTCGAGGAAGACTGCGTCTGACGTCAAGGTGTCCATCGACGGCTTTGACGTAGTCGCCCTCGTAGACACGGGAGCTGACTATTCGGTAATGAGCGGACCATTTGCGTCTAAACTGAAGAAAGTTATGACCAGATGGGATGGTCCGCACATACGCACAGCAGGAGGCCACCTCTTGACGCCAAGTGGAACGTGCACATCGCGCGTCACCATAGACGGCACGACGTACCCTGCGGTGTTCGTCGTTTTGCCCAACTGCTCCCGCGACGTAATTCTCGGAATGGACTTTTTGACGGACAACGGCGCAATAATCGATCTGCAGACGAAGTCGATAACTTTTTCCTGCGACCACTCTATGACGCCGGAATCGAACCCCGAACACCGTACAGCTGTAAGGATCGCCGATGATCACGTCACCCTGCCACCCCGCGCAAGCTTGATGATCACCGTCCACTGTGAAGGTGCTGCTCCCGACGTCGACGCTATCGTGGAGAGTGACCAAAGGTTGCTTCTTGACCGCGGTGTGTCTGTCGCAAGAGGCATTGCACGATTTAAGCAGCGCAAAGCCCACGTTTTGGTCACCAATTTCACCGAGGAGTACCAGCATTTAAACAAGGGCGCTGCAATTGCGTTCGTCGAAGAAATGCAATAAGCAAGTGACGTGTTAGCAGTCGCCGACTTTGAACGCGCACCCGACGATACCTTCAAGCTTCCGCACCCCTTCGACGTGAATCCGGCGCTACCGCAAGATGAAAGGAACAAGTTATTGGCTTTGCTGCGTCGCTACAGCGAGTGTTTTTCGTCGAACTCAAAGTTACGTCAAACACCTCTGGCGAAGCACCGCATAATAACCGAGGATGGAGCACGACCTACCCGACAGTCACCGTACCGCGTCTCTTCACACGAGCGTGAAGCCATCCGGACTCAAGTCGACGACATGCTCAACGGCGACATTATACAGCCATCGAAAAGTCCGTGGGCTGCGCCGGTCGTACTCGTGAAGAAAAAAGACGGCACACTGAGGTTCTGCGTTGACTACCGGCGATTGAACAAGATCACCAAAAAGGACGTGTACCCCCTGCCACGAATCGACGACGCCCTCGACCACCTCTGCCATGCGAGGTACTTCTCATCGATGGATCTGAAGACAGGCTACTGGCAAATTGAAGTGGACGAGAGAGATCGAGAGAAGACTGCATTCATAACCCCGGATGGCCTATACGAGTTCAAGGTGATGCCGTTTGGGCTATGCACGGCACCAGCAACGTTCCAAAGAGTCATGGACACTGTGCTAGCTGGCCTGAAGTGGCACACCTGCCTCGTATATCTCGACGACGTTGTGGTATTCTCTAGGACTTTCGACGAACACCTCGCAAGGTTGCAGTCTGTACTCGAGGCTATCCGTACGTCGGGGTTAACGCTGAAGCCTGAAAAGTGCCGCTTCGCGTACGAGGAACTGAAGTTTTTGGGCCATGTCGTCAACGCCGCGGGAGTCCTGCCTGACCCGTTAAAACTTCAGCCATAGCGAACTTCCCAAGGCCGAAAGATAAGAAAGGCGTGCGCAGGTTTCTTGGACTGTGCGCATACTACCGGCGCTTCGTGGCAAACTTCGCACGCATTGCAGAGCCGCTCACGCGCTTGACGAAAGACAGCACCCCTTTCAGCTGGGAAGACGACCAAGAAAAGGCATTCTGCGAGCTGCAAAAACATCTGCAAAGCCCGCCCGTGCTCGCTCATTTCGACGAAAACGCCGACACGGAAATACACACGGACGCCAGTGATATAGGCTTGGGTGCCGTCCTTGTCCAAAAACAAAGCGGGTGCGAAAACGTAATCGCCTATGCCAGCCGTGGTCTGTCGAAGGAGGAGAAAAACTACTCTGCCTCCGAAAAAGAGTGCTTGGCTATTATATGGGCCATTTCAAAATTTCGCCCATACGTGTATGGCAGACCGTTCAAGGTTGTAACAGACCATCATGCGCTGTGTTGGCTCGCCAATTTGAAGGACCCCTCTGGCCGTCTTGGGCGGTGGAGTCTGCGCCTGCAAGAGTTCGACGTGACAATCGTCTACAAATCCGGGAGGAAACACTCCGACGCCGACTGCCTGTCCCGCGCCCCTGTCGACCCGCCACCACAAGACTCCGATGAAGACAGCGCGTTCTTCGGGGTTGTTACGGAGAGCGACCTAGCCGCCCAGCAGCGTGCCGACCCCGACTTGCGCGTAATGATCGACTACCTCGAAGGACGAAACGTCGCCGTGCCTAGAGCGTTCAAGCGTAACTTACCAGCATTCAGCCTTAAAAACTCCGTCCTCGTGAAGAAGAATTTCAGCCCCGGAACAAGAACGAATTATCTACTTGTCATCCCCGCAGACCTTCGTGACGAAATTTTGGAAGCGTCCCACGACGACCCGTCTTCCGGACATCTCGGCACAGCTCGCACTATTGCAAAAATTAAGGCGAAGTACTTCTGGCCCCGCCTTACATCCGACGTCACCAACTACGTTCGGAGTTGCCGGGACTGCCAGCGACGAAAAACGCCGCCGACAAGACCCGCCGGACTTCTGCAACCGATCACCGTCCCGTCGAGGCCCTTTCAACAGATTGGAATGGACCTCCTAGGCCCGTTCCCGACGTCACGATCGCAGAACAGGTGGATTGTCGTAGCGACAGACTACATGACGCGCTACGCAGAGACCGCCGCTCTTCCGCGGGGGACTGCACAAGAAGTCGCCAAGTTCTTTATAAACCAAGTTGTGCTGCGACATGGAGCCCCTGAAGTCCTAATCACGGACCGCGGAACGGCCTTTACCGCGGAGCTGATGCAAGGAGTCTTACGCTACAGCAACACGGATCACCGAAGAACGACGGCGTACCACCCCCAAACGAACGGACTAACGGAACGTCTGAACAAGACGATTGCGGATATGCTGTCCATGTACGTCGACGTTGAACATAAGACTTGGGACGAAGTCCTCCCGTATGTCACGTTTGCGTACAATACAGCGACGCAGGAAACTACGCAGATGACACCGTTCGAGCTTGTCTACGGAAGACGACCGACTACGATGCTCGACGCCATGCTTCCGCATCTAGAAGACGACGACCTCAACGCCGACGTCCAAGGATACCTTCAACGTGCGGAGGAGGCCCGCCAGCTCGCTCGAGTTCGTATAAGGGACCAGCAGCTGGTGGATGCCGGCCGCTACAACCTCCGACGCCGAGACGCCGAGTACCAACCAGGGGATCGTGTGTGGGTTTGGACTCCCATCCGACGACGCGGACTGAGTGAGAAACTTCTGCGACGGTATTTCGGACCCTACCAGATTCTGCGACGTGTTGGCCAACTTACCTACGAAGTGATCCCCGATGGCGACTCCGGCACATCACGACGACGTACGCGGCCCGAAGTCGTCCACGTGGTTCGCTTAAAACCTTTCTACGGACGATGACGAACTTTTATTTTTATTTTCGGACTGTCGCTTATGTTAGCATCGGGTCGATGCACTCTTAGAGGGGGGGTAATGCCGCGAACCATACATTGGGTTTGTTTATTTGTGTTTTGCTTTTACCGCCCGGCTGCGCCGGTCTGTGTTATCTCCGTGCCAAGGGAAGCGCGTGTTCCATTCCTTCTTTCTGTGCCGCATGTGTTATCTGTTGTGATAGGGAGAGCATTCCGATTTACGTGAACAGCCCGGAATAATCTTCTTGCATCTACAATGTTCTCGATGCGAATCGACGGTTCCAGAACCACGCGCGCCGAAAGATAAAAAGCCTGCAGAGCAGACGCCGGGGCATTCGATTCTGCGACGCTCGCCAACGCACGTACGTCACTTTGTTGACCGATGCCTCGCCGCCTCTGTATTCTTTTCAGTTGTTAGGGGAGCACAAGTTCGCTCCAATAAACTTGTTTCTTTTCCAAACAACTGCGTCGTCCTTGGCTTCGTGACAATATCATCTGGGGTTCCTCCTGGACTCCTTGTTTCGGGTGCACCTGAGTACATATTCACACATGGGTGGTGGCGCTGCACTACAAGGAGAGTAGTTTAACTGGTAGCTGGAGCAAAGCGCAAAACTGGTAGACATGTAAATTTGTCCTTCTTGGCCGTTTGTGAAATGTTTTGCGCTTTTCTCGTGTACCATGAATACCAAATTGCCTACAAGTCCGTCTTAATGAGTTTGGATGCTTGAAGAACGACATTGAACAAAATAGTAGCGCTGAGATAGACAACGACGAAAAGAGGGGGACACACGAGGGGGGCTTTGCCGGTGGATGCGAGGGGTGCTAGCTGCCCATGTGTGCTAAATTCTGGAACTTGGAGAGTACCGTCTTTCTTTTCTCTCCGCTGCCGCGTGAATCCCCCGTTCAGTGGTCCGTCTCGGTCACGTCGTCGACGGCGACCAAATTCCGTCCAACTGCTCGATGATGCACATCGAACTTCATCATCGGTTTCTCGCAAAGTTTTTTTATTACATTACGTGCTACAACACAACGTAAAGTATAACTGAATTCCAGGGGATGCGCTTTTGGCTGCAGCAACAGATGGTAGTCTGGAAAGGTACATTTTCGTTACGTGTTGTCGAGTGGAGTTGATTACGCAGCTTACTCATGTTTTGTTTGAGGCACCGTGAAAAACCTTGCACCATTTTACTTGTTTTGAAAATATCCATTCGTCCCCTGTCCTTTTTTGTATTCTGGACTTCCCAGTACTTGCCCCCCCCCCCGCCTCCCCCTACGGCCTCACCCCCCAAAAGAGTTGCTAACGCATGATGTTGCGGCAAATATACTTCTTCAATGGGAACTCTTAGATATCACTACGCTCAACCTTAGGGGCGCCATGATGAAAGGGACTGCACAGTGAAAGATCGGCAGAGCATATGCCCCTCAATATTTCCAATGATTATAGGCGATTTCCTGCCGCAGCAATTTTACAAAACGCATGCTGGGAAAATCCAAAGACGGATTGCATATTGCAGCTAGTGCTGATAGAAATTTCGTTTGGGATTTAAATCTAATTTGAGTAAGCTGGAACCTACTGCGATGCACAATAAACAAACTGTGCATACGCTCTGCACGAGGATGGGAAGGGCTGTGGCGACCCCCTCCCTCTCCCCCCATAATTATTTTGTTACGGGTGTGCGGATAATCGAAGTTATATAGCTTGAATCAAGGTCAATGAGGTTACCTATGAGGTATATCGCTGTTTTTAAGGTTTTTAACGTTAAAAGTGATTTTTTAATTTAAATGGTTTCATGTGCTCTCACTAGGCTTGCCCATTGTTGTGAACACCCTCTTCGCACGAAACCCGGAAAGAAATTCAGTGTACGACAGTGACGCATACGGATAACCTTGAGGTTCGCTGATAGGTGTCATACGCACCACTGCCTGTTCTAAAACTGGCATAAAGGTGGTGGGACAAGAATCTCTGGCAATATTCGGTGAAAACAACCAGCTTGTGAACTCTACGGCACACGAAGTTACGGTGACTCTACGGCGCACGGGAAAGCGTGTTACCAGGGTGTCGAACCGGAATTTTTTCGGGTTCGGTTCGGGTTCGGGTTCAAGACTTTCGGGTTCGGTTCGGGTTCAGTTCCAGAGCCCCATTCCGTTCCGGTTCGAACCGGTTCGAACCCGTTCGAACCGGTTCAAACGTGTTCAAACGGGTTCGAAGAAAAAAAAAGCAGGCGTGTTTTTTTGTTAATTTTTTGTGCTTGTTTTTCGTTTTCTTATCAAATCGGCATAACAACAAATTCATAATGAAGGTTCCTTTGTCCAAATATTTTGTCTTCGCCAAACTAAAGCGACCCTGCAACACGTTTTTCAACTTTTATCTAAATCTTGAGTGCTTGCAGAAAGTAGTCAACCAACGCATTATACTATGGGGTCGCAATGTGCCTCAGCCAAAAATTACTGTTCTCTCCTCGTCAGATAACATAGAAACTTGCTCAAAATATTTTTCTCTCCTTCCCGGTCTTCGCGTTCTTCGACCGCTGAATGACGTCATTACAGTGGTGTAGCGGCTGTTTGCCGGCTTTCCTTAAGTTGCACAAGAGAACGCATTTGATAGCCACCTAAAAAAAGCCACAAAAGCGGAGCAGAAACCTAAGTGTATCCGCAGCGACGAGCAAATCACGCACTGTTGCTCTGTGCTGGCAATAGCTATAGTTTTCACAGTGCTTCCAGATGCGACGAAGGTTCAAAGCGTTTTCGAAAGTGTTTATTTATTTATTTGCTGCTTTATTTTTTTATTTATTTAATTATTTATTTACCTAGTTTTATTTATTTATTTATTTATTTACTGTTGGGTTTAACGCGCCGTCTCAACGCCGACGACAAGGCGCGCCATAGTGGAGGGCTTCGGATTAATTTTGACCACCTGGGGATCTTTACGTGCGACGAAATTTCGGACACACGGACGTTTTCGCTTTTCGCTTCCATCAGAAAAGAGGCCGCCGCGACCGGGAATATAAACCGCGTCTGTGTGCTCATCAGCGCTACGCCTTAGCCACTGAGCCACCGCGGCGAGTTTATCTAAGGTGTTGAGTCGAGTTTATCTTAACTGTACCCGCAAAATGTTTTCTATGGTAGTGTGACGAGTACGTGGCTCCGACTGCCAAGCGTGGCAGGTGGCATTTAGAAAAATTTCCTACTGCTCATCTTTTATCTGCTAACAGAGCTGTTAGAAAGAAAGAATGGCTGTAAAGACTCGTTTAACGCGGGTATAGGACGACATTGGATAGGGAACCACTGGAGATAGGAACTTGCTAATGGCCCTTCAGCGACTGGTGATAGCGATTGGGCTCTAAGAAAGATGACAGCCAAGTGAAGTCACAAGCAGCAGTAATGATCACTTGTAGAGAGAGAGAGAGAGAAAGAGAAAATGAAGTTTTATTCAATCGAGGCAATGTTTAAGAGAGGCGTCCTCATTCGAGGGGGCCGAATCGACAGCCGTTTTCATCAAGAAGAACTGATCTTCCAGGCCGCAGCTGGCCATGGCTGTCTCCCAATTCTGTATTGAAACGTGAAGGTTGGATGGATCTACGGCACACTAGTCGCAGTCGCCTACTATGTGTATGAGGTTCCCAGGCTCTCCACAGAAGCAACGCAATGGAGAGAGTTGTGTCCCGTCAAAGAGGTGAAGTCTGGCGTTGTGTGGGAAGGTGTATGCCCACAGGGTGCGGAGTAATGTTTCCTGGTTAATCGGTAGGCTCCTAAGCGAGTCAAATCTCGAACCACGAGGTTGATGATCTTGTTTGCCGTGGATGCCAGTATGAGCTGGCGCCCATACAATCGTGACTGGTCTGGTTGGTGGTCTCTGATTGATCATCGGAAGTGTTGTAACATGCAATCGACCGTTGGAAAAGCTGGGCCACGCCTGCTAAGGGTCTGTTATGAGAGTTTTGACGCCGCTTTGCCTAAGCGCACGTGCTGTCGCCGCTTCCTCAGCTTAGAGGGGGTTGTGTTCGGCGGTTGAGATGCTACACCTGTGGGAGGCTGCAGAACGGTAACACAAAGAGAAGGTACTGAAGAATGCTATCTGGCGGCTCTTGCATCAAACCAGTTGATCGTCCCTCCATTTTTTTCTTGCAGTTTAGTTTCTTTCCAACTGTCTCCCCTCATATATACACACGTTTTGAAAACTCTTTGATGAATATACAATATGCATTAGGCAATTAGTTATTAACTTTAGTCCCAGATGTCAATTTTAATATAGCAACAACATAATAGCGCAATACGGGCATAAAGAAACACCTTTTATAGCATTCAGGCGGTCTTCACATAACTTTGCGGCTGCTTTGTGCGTGACAAAATGTCCTGATTGGCCGGGAAGGAGAACGCTGCAAAATTTCAAGTGCCAAGGACCCCAAAGATATCATGTTTGGTCCGACTGTCGAATCCGCCTTAACTGACGCGCTAATTCTTTTAATCAAAATTAATAAACACACCAGTCCCAACAATTCACATTAGCTCATTCACTCACCTAACTAATTTCAACTTCAACTTTATAGAGCATTTCGTACATAGAAATGCGAGGACAAACACAAAAAGCTGCAAAACTGCAGCTTGACGAGGTGTTTGCACCTTACGGTTGGCGTGGCAGAGCAGAAACACGAGTTTAAAGCATACGCACAGGAAATAATCCTAAGAAAAGGAAATCTCGCCTTAACGTGTTGATATTACATACAAACATAAAAGAAAGCATTAAAACGCACTATAGCTCACAGTTTGTAAAATATACTTATTAAATGATATACATACACGCATATTGGAACTCATAGGTACATACATACATATAAAGGTTAAAAAACAAAACAGGGTACACAGGTATATAAAAAGAGAAATATTGGATATGTACGGAACCTGTCTAGACACAAAAAGGCAACAGACAAAACTTGAAGAAAAAGTCATGTTATATACAGGTATGCATACACTCATCAAAATCTGCACTACAGAAGTATCCACATAAATAAATACACACAATATTGGCAAATATGAGTGTACAGTACTTTTTAGATGCTAAAGTTTTCAGGGAATGAAGACAATGCCAATAAAACGCTTGAAAAATATTACAAGTAATTTTGGCTAAACCAAGATTGCCACGAGAGACAACGCTTAATTGATTGTCAGTTAAAAATGTTCTATGTTCAGCAGTAAACTTTTCCTTAAGTCTCACTTCGAAATTGTATTTATAGCTATGCCACTCTCGGCTAGGTTATTTAAAAGGCGGGCAGTTCGGGATTGCAAGCATTCATTGTCCTAATTCGTTCTTCAAAACGGCACGAACCATGTACTCCTTCCCCTAATTTCGTACGGTACGTCCAACGGTTTTCTTAAACTACATAGACTTAGATACGCTGCACCGTTGTGTTGCAAGCTATTTTTATACTTTGTTAGAAGATTAAAGTTGTAGATACAGTGGACAGGAAGCAAATTATACTGCAGAAATAGTTCGTTGGTGTGAGAGTCATATGGTACAGTTGCGATATGTCGAATGGCCTTTTTCTGAAATAAATGCAGCTTATTAATATTTTTTGCGGAACTGGTTAACCATACGAGGCTGCAGTAATTGATGTGAGCTGTCAATATAGCATGATAAAGAATATAAGTTTAATATTTGATGTAACCACAGGCCGTAACCTACAAAGCACCCGACACGCTCGAGATAAATTAGTGCAGACGTGATAGACATGGGCATCTCATTTTAAATGTTCTTAAAAACAATGCCTAATGTTTTTATTTCACGAACTATACAAATCTTTTCAGATACGGTGTAAAAACTGAGGATTCTGTCAACAGATCTTTGAGCTGGTGAAAATAACACCGCTTTTGTTTTCTTAATATTTATTTTTAACGAGTTTGCTTTATCCATTTGTGAAGCTTTTGGAGGGTTATGTTTGCTAAATGCAAAAGCTGAGTAGTATCACACGATTGAAAGAAAATGCTGATATCATCTGCGTAAATAATAAAATGTGCAATGTCAGTAATTTCTACGATATCATTCACATAAATATTAATCAAGATTTGCCCTAGAAGACTGCCTTGCGGAACTTCAGCCCTTACTTCTTGTGAAGAAGAGTTGTGTTCCTTTATTGCTACGACCTGTTGCCGGTTGCCTAAATAAGATTGCAAAAGAGTAAAGCCCCCGGAATCCATAATGTTGTAATTTTTAAAGCAATGTTACATTACTAATTTTATCAAATCCTTTGAAAAAGTCTATAAATATAACTAAAGTTACTTTTTTTTCTTCAAATCCCTGGATTATTAATTCTTTTTGCGTTAATAAAGCTAATTCGTTGACATATGTTTACGAAAACCGAGCTGTTTTGATTATATAATAGAGTGTTTGTCACAAAAGGACACAAGGTGTTTCGCGATTACTTTTTCTAGCCTTTTAAAATAACTGGAAGTACCGAAACCAGTCTATAATTGGAAAAATTGATTTTGTCCCCGGATTTAAACAGTAGCGTGACCTTAGCTTGCTGCATCTTTTTTGGACAAACACCAGTAGTAAGGCATAAGTTATATATATAGCTAAGCGGCGATACAAGAAGGTCCAGTACAAACTTAATAGGCCGAATCTGAAGCCTATCGATGTCTATGGCCTTGCTATTTTTATTGACAAGAAAATCGACCATATGTCCTGAGGCGTTACTGGAGAAAAAAGGGCTCTGTGGGGGTTAGAATCCTTTAGGAACCTCATAGCGCTTTCATTGTGAGAGCATTGCATAACATTCGTTAAATAGTGAATAAACTTAGTTGCCAGTTCTTGAGTCTTGAGTGGTTTATTATCTACTGTCAATTCAAAGTCGTCGTTACGGGGGGTAAGTGGGTGCAAAAGTTTATTCAATTCCCGCCACATGACATCACGCCGGGAGGAAGCCTCAGAAAACACATGTTCGAAGTACATTTTTTTAGTATAGCGTAAGAACTTTGTCACAAAGTTTCGGTACTTTTTAAAGGCTACAAAATCGTCCCTGTTCTTTGTTTTTACAAACTTATGGTACAATAAATCTTTTTTACGGATCATCTTCAGACATTCTTCTGTAAGCCATGGTTTCCTTATATTCTTATTTTTCTTGACGATCTTAAGAGAAAAATACTTTTTATATGCATCTTTATATGATTCAAGAAAAGTATCGTAGGCATCATCTGCAGTGGTGCACAGAAGTAAAGGGTTCCACCAAATAGAGGGAATTTTCTGACGAAAAGTAGTCAAAGTATTCTGATCATTATCGTGAAAAGCGAAAGATTCGGGGAATTGCTTACATCTTAGTATTTCTGTGTGCATTCAGAACATATATATAGGTAAATGGTCACCTATATGTACACCAATCACACCGGACATGGTACTGCTACTTGTATCACTGGTTGTAAATACATCAATAAGACTTTGGGAAAGACAGCCCATACGAGTCGGTTCTTTGATCACGTTCATGCAGCCGAAATAACCGAAAAGGAGCTCTAGATCACGCGAATATGCGCTTGCCTGTAATATGTTAATGTTAAAGTCCCCACAAATAGTTATTTGTAAACCATACGACGAAACAAAATTGAGAAGGTCTTCTAAAAATGCGAAACAATTTTCGAGTCTTCCATCAGGGGGGCGGTACACAACAAAAATTGCATTTTTACATTGCACCGTTAAAGCTTCATAATCTGTCGTAACTGTCGAAAATTCGTTCATGGTACTACAAGAAAGCGGTGTAGACACGAGCTGTAACACTCCCCCACATCGCGGTAGGACCTATTTAGAAAGAATGTGTTGAAGCCCGAAAGGCGCAGCACTTCTGTGTCACTCGTATACGAGGTTTCCGTTATCATGACAACGTCGAACTTGAAACTTCCAAAGCTGCATTTTCTTTTCTTGTAGTTTCACATTCTTCTTTCATTTCCTCGTAGCTTTTGTTGAAGGATTCGCCGCTTTTTTGCATTTCCGCATTTTCTTTCTTAGTGGTTTCATATTCTTTTTTAATTTCCTCGTAGCTTTTCTGCATTTCCCTCACTTCTCGAAATTTACGCTTAAGATCAGCGATCTCGCGTCTTAGGTCAGCAATGTCCGTTTTCATGACCAAAGGAATGCGGAATTATACACAAGGGCACACAATAGCAATGATACTGGGTTGTTGGCACAAGAGGCAACAGAAAAAGTCAGTGAGTAAGCGAACAAAGATTACTGCAGAATATTCAAACCTGTGAAATAGGAAGGCGACCATCAGGCGACCGTTCTGTTCGCTGCCTCCGCTGAGGAAGGAGGTGGACGGAGCGTTCTTTTAAAGGATCCACTTCGTGACGAAAGCCACACGTGGTCCAGGAAACAGGGGGTGTGGAGAGGCGATGTGGTGAGGGGGTGTGGCGAGTCTACCCGCTAACCCGCACTAATCGACTTCAATCCATTCTCCTCTTAAAGGGACACTGAAGTGATATGTAAACATTGCGGGATTACTAGCGCAAATTGTAGTCCGGAGTCCCCAGGCCATGTTTCGACCACTCTAGGCGCGTTTACGCGATTTTATTTAGTAGAAAAACTAATTCGAAAATGCTGTCCTCCTCTCTTTACGCTCGCCCATTTTCTGTGGCGTTTTCGTGTGACGTCAGGAGGGGATGAGCTGGCAATTGGCTGCGCTAGTGCACGGCTCCCCGGCCTTCAGACACTTCAGACAGAGTCAGTCGGCCCAGCGTTTCGTCCGCCGGCCGCCAGCGGGTCGTCGCAATCAAGGAGGTTAAAAAAAATTGCTTGGTCGCAATTCGTTCGCTTAGTTGAAACGAAGCCAGGACACGTTTGTGAATGGAAGAATGTGCCTTTCTTTACTTGGTTTGTTTGTAAACTGTATCTAGCTCAAAGTCAAGGCCGCTTCACACAAGCGCTGCACAAGCGCACATGCGATGCTTCGCTGACTGGTACGCCAGTAGGAAAATATAAGGCCTCTTGAAGGGGGAGAAGAGTGAGCGAAGTCAATATATGTACTAAGGAAATAAAATCAACTGATATTTTTACCGTACAGCGTAAAACTAGGGCGCGGGAAGCACTTTTTTGCGCTGGGCGAACAAGCACAGCGGTCAGGAGCACGACTACGCATCTGCGAACGCTTTTCCGTCTACGAAATGCAATTGCTAGACGTGAGCTACTGTGGAAACTCGGGCGACTCTTACTACACGAGCGCAGTACAACAAATATTCACCTAAGCTGCTTGAAATAAAAAAACTAAATAAAAGTGTAAACCGGTTGTACAATATATACCTTATATTAGCAAATCCTGCGCATCCAGCTGTCCATCTTTTCTCGTGCTCGGGCGTGTAACACGTTCCTTGTGACCCGACTTCTTTATGTCCTACAGGTGTTACATTGCTCACGACTGAGGATACGGGCTTTTCACCGGATTTTTGCAACCTTCATTTGGTGTTCGCGTAGTGAGCCAATGCGTCGAGATAACCTTTTTCTTCCGGTTGTGCGAGGGGGACTTGGGCTTGTTCATCTGTTTCTTTGGCAGCTTCTTTCTCGTTTATTCTACTTTCGAGATGTTCAACATCCTTTTTTGAAAGCTGTACTGCAAATACGTCTTGCACATTTTCTCCCTGATATTGTGGTGTCTTCGCTGTCTGTGGACGCAGCCCGAAGCCCGCGAGGTTTCCTCAAAGAAGTGGTTGACACAATTCGCTTCTTACAGGCTCGGTTTAGCCTTGAGTACATATTTACTGCTACGCGCGATTCTATTTCTGATGCCCTGGTTTCTGGGCTTTTTCCCACACCTTTATATCGTGTTCTGTACCTACAGTGTCCGTACCAGGATGTCCTCAATAGAGTGTGTAAAATGTGTGTTCCGCCAGGTGTTAAAACATTTTTCTTTAAATTACACACTGGCACGCTCCCTGTTAAAACTTGGATGAAAGATCGGGGTCTGTTTATAGCTTGGTCGACAGACTGTCGGCTCTGTACTCGACCAGAGACAATTGATCACTGCTTTGTAGACTGCAGAGAGGCTGTCTTTTTCTGGGACATTCTACAGCGAACGCTCAAAAAAGACATGGATATTACGCCTTTCTCTATCAGATTTTTGCCATTCGACTATCCTGGTGAGCCACCTTATGACATGTTCGTGTTGATTGGTTTGTACAGTCTGTGGCGATGCCGCTTATGTGATAGACATGCTGAGCCACCAAGATCAACTAAGTCTTATTTCAGAGAAACTGTGGCATTTGTACATAGTGTGTATAGTTCGCTTGACCAACCACCTGACTGGTTCCCTCTTTTGAACGCTTGTGTGTGTTTGCCTGAATTTTGATGTATATTTGCTCTCATAACTTCAGGGTATTCTTTTGTTTGCTTGTATTCCTCGTACTGCAACGTCTGAGCGTATTTTCCCATGTAATAAAGAAAAAAAAAAGCTTCGTGGCTCAGTGGTGTGGGGTGCTAGGTATGTCACCGCAAGTGTTTTGCAAGTCACAAGTTCGAATCCCCGCGGGTACGTGCTTTTTTTTGTAATTTAACTTTTTTGTTTTCCGCCGATGTTTTCTATATTGAGTTCACCTTTTTTGGGGCCGCAACGTCCATGGCTACACGAACTAGTTCACAAAACGCGCGCAGGCTGGCACTGGCGCGCTAGCGAGTTCTCGTTGGCGTGCTGTTGCCATAAGCACCGACTGCTTGCAAGCAGTGGGCACAGGCCAGAATGAACAGACCCTTGGCCTGGTGCGAACACGCTTTTTACGATACAGGCATGAGGGAGGAAAGCTCCAAATATGGGGGAAAAGCGCATGACATTTGGGCGTCTGCGGGTACGCGGAGGGCGTTCATGCACTGCGTAGGTCTCGGCTAGTGAATGCTACGACTACAAGCCGTCCTGGGAGGCTTATCTTGTGCATTTTACAGCCGACAACATGGCAGAAGCGTGGTACGATGATTACTGAGCTATTGAGAATGCCCATCCAACAACGCCATTGGTTATGTTTTACAGAACCGAAACCGAAACCGAAATTTGTTTGATTGCTAACCTTGGGCATCGTCCAATCACGGCGCCCCTCCTCCTAACGTCACAGCCTTAGTTGGTGCGGCCGCCGCAAACCGCGCATGGTAGTTTTTCTTCTTTCGCGCTTTGTAAAATAATTACCGATTTGTCAACCGGATAAACGATGAAAAGTGTGCTAATTTGAGCCAGTCTACGCAGTGCAAGCAAAAACGGGAGCTTGACAAATTCACTTCAGTGTCCCTTTAAGTTTAAGGTTAAGCAGATTCGAGATAACATAAAAATGCTATCAAATATACTTTAAAAGTGGAAATTAGGATTCCCCATTTTTTTTCAATCTCATGTTCTCTTAGAGCAGGAATCAAAAGACACAACGGCACTGTATACAAGAAAAAGTTACGTTAATTTTGAGAACTGCCAGTGTTTTTGTCTCAGTGCTGTTGGTATATAACTTTCCATTCAAACTATAAGTGGATGATATGGATGTATTGTTGATGGTGTCCCTGAAGGCCTTCACAAGCAGACAGGGATGCATGCGGATTAACAAGACATTAAAAACTTTAGGCGATTTTAAACACCATGTAGGGAAACCATGAAGAATATTCCATGAATATTCCATGATAACTTAAGTTATTCTAAACGTAAAAGATAATTGGGAGAGATGGGCAGTGCCTAAGGCAAAGTGATAGTATATACGGACAACTTTACATTAAATGGAGGGAAATAATTAGAAGAGAACATGATGGGCCTTGGGAACTGCAGACTACGCAAAATATTTCATGGTTCTGTCCGGGAAGTGGCAAAATATCTTCAGACGCAAGGTAGGATACCGAACTGGAAAACTAGAAATCACATTTTTGAAGCCCCGGAACCGGTTCGGAACGGTTCCTTTGATTCGTTCCGGTTCGGGTTCAGTTCCAAAATGGCGGAAAAAATACGGTTCCGGTTCAGTTCCGGTTCCGGGCAAAAATTCGGGTTCGGTTCCGGTTTTCGGTTCGGTTCCGGTTCCGGTTCGACACCCTGCGTGTTACTTTCCCTTGGCGTGAATATCGTTACCGTGCAAAAACAAATACTGTTTTGTAGCCTGTTTCTTATTTTGTTCGTAAATTGCACGAAATTTACAAATAGCCCTTAAAAGAGCTAATCCGCCTGCAGTAGAATAGTTTTCACACGCGCTAGCGGCCATTTCTATGCGAAGCAGGCGTTGCCAACGTTTATAGGTTCTTTAAACGGTGGACTATAGTGTAGAGAAAGAGAATGTATTTTAGGCACTATAGTTGGGCGACACGCCCGCAGCGGTGGGCTTAAATCTGGCAACAAAACCACAATGTTGCCCGCGCGTCGCCCGCTAATGGCAGTACTTTCGTAGTTTCAGTAACTTCAGCTTCGGCACAGCGCCCCTTGTGTCCCTCCCCCCTCTTCGTTCTTGCCTTCCTCAGCGCTGTGTGTTTGTTAGTGCCGACAACTCCAAACTAGCACTTTTTTTAACGGCGACTTTTGCCACTGCGCCGCCCCGCTGCGATTTTTCTCTGTCGGGCACCAATCAGGTGTACTCGGCTCGGCGCCCCCTCCCAAGTGGCGCCCGGGGCACTTGTACCCCCTTGCCCCCCCTTAGTTACGCCACTGCACATATTACGCTTATGATGTAAGTACACCTACCGCATATAAAATAATGTCACGACCCAAAGAAGAATAGGGAAGTGCCTGAATGTGTCCGAACGTCAACCTAATCAGCGCTTTCGCTGAAACCAGTATGTTGCGGAAGGTGTTCGTGGCCAGGTTAAAAGAAGTTGAGAGGTATAGATGCACTTAGCAGGACTCTGGTGCGAGTTAGTTGGTTCATGTTCGTGAAAAAACCCAACAGCACGAACGAAACAGGACCGAGGAATGGAAACAAGTAGAAGGTTTGTGTTCTACGTGTTTTTGTGTTTTACGTGTTTGTGTTCTACGTGTTTCTATTCCTGGGTCCTGTTTCGCTCGCACTGTTCGTTTTTTTTTCATATAGATGCACTATCGCTATCGGCATGCCCACACGCGTTCTCACTCCTTTTGGTTACCGCCGGTGCAGCTACACAGGCTCCAATATGCAGCGGTTACAGCTCCTGTGATCCAACTACTTCTGGCGGCAAATGCACAGCTGACATACAGTGGATTCCCAATAACACAGAATTGCTTACTTGGAATTCCCGGTTAACTGCAGGTGAACTGAGGGCTTCATCAGCTCTGCATCCAATCGTATGGAATGAAATGCTTAGCAACTGAAAGCCTAAACTACGGGTCAATTTGAAGTTATGTTTTCAGTCTGAAGCCTCAAGGAGATGGGAACGTTTGATAAATTCGCTATTTTAAATTGTAAAAACCACATTGTCTGCTGCCCCAGTAGTATTGCCGCCACTCCAGTTGACCACAGGGCCATGCCATCCCGGCACTCCGGGCGCAAGCAGCCCGTCTGTCTCTTCTGTGCCTCTCTTGCAGCGGCTTCTTGCTGCAAAGAGCAATGCAGAAGTGGCACAAGGTCACACCCACAGTCTGCCGAATTTACTCTTCACAGCAAGAATGTGCAAACAGAAGCAGACGGCAGTTTCGTTTGTCTTTCCACAAACAGTGGCCTTGGAGCTCACAAAATGACCACTTTTCTTCTCTGAGGTCTATCGAAACGAGGTAGCTGTTTTTGATGACATGCCAACGCGAGCGACGTAGTGTCAGCGTGTGCACGAATCGAGTGTCGTCAGGTAGCGCACGGCATCATCGAATGCAATCCGACCTCGCATGTAGCTTCTGCAATTTTTCCCCCGGGGCAGTAGTACTATTGCCGAGAAATGTATCCTGACTATTCCGCAGAAACGATCTGTGCACGCGGCGCTGCAGAATCCGTGCAGGGAGCGCAGCTTCACTTCCGTGGGTGGAGCCCAACTGCCCGTCCAAAGATATCTACTCAAGATACCACTGACACCATTCGCTGACTGGCTGGCTTCTTGTGCAAGGAGGCTCAAGCTTCAACTGTGCAAGCATGGGAGAAGTGCAGCCGATAAGATCGCCGTGTGAGCCAAGTTTGGAACTTCTGCTAATAGTCCTTTAAAAGTATGGTGTGCATAAGGTTAACAAGTGACAGTTCAGTTATTGTTCATCTATGCTCAGATTTATTGCTTAGAGTATCATTGTGCTTTCAACTTAGAAAATCTTAATAAAGTGATAGGCAAGGCTTAAAATTACTGCTTGGCTTTTATTTCCCTTTCCTTCGCTCCAGTACCTTTCGCCTCCTCTAACCTCTTTAGGCAACAAAACTTCCTCCTGCATCTGCTTTGAGTATGTATTTTGATAGGCTCGTTCCTTCTTTACTCTTGTGTTTGGCTTGGTTGGAATTGAACATAACCTGCCACAATACTTTCATTCACTCTCAGCAGGAAGGGCTAATGATGATGAGAGCTTATCTCGGAGGCTTGCAGTCTATGCACAAATTCCAAGTGGCTGTGACATCTATATGCCCATCCCAAGCCCTCTGCGGAGTTCAACTTTAATGCTTGTATTCGCAACTGGTGAAGCGTGCTTAAGCGTCTGCTGTCCCAGCGTTTGGGGTAGTGAACAGGAAGAGTTTCCAATTGTGAGGGGAGGTTTCACATTCTATTGCTTTTTATCTTCGCACTGTGTAAACTGTTTTGGAAAATTGCTCAAGTGAATTTACTTAGTGGTAAGGGGCAATATAAAATGTCCCACATTTCGTTCACAATGATGCAAGTCTCGTCAGAAGCCAGCTGCTAGAAAACACATTCATGGGTTGTGTGTTGTGTGCCCATTAGCTGTTTCTTTTCCTTCCACAAAACGGGCACTTAAACAATCCTTTAAGACAACAGGCTTAAAAATTAGTTTATCAAGTACAACTTCGGGGTAATGGTTGGTGTCGAGCGTGACATTGTCCACTCCCGAGAGTACTTAATACCTTGTGCAAGAACTGGAGCCAAGGCCACGTGCGTGGATGTGAATGTCTGTTGGTATTTGTGAAAGTTGCAGTACAGCTGGAAGGTGTATGGATCATGGGTGGCTTTAACAATAAAATGACTGCTGAAAGGAACTTTTGCTCTGGTATCAATGAGCAGCATGTGAGCATTGATTAGTGCTTCACTGTTGACATTTTTGTTACACAAAAGCAGGCCATGTTAAGGCCCCCTGGCAAATATTCATGAAAAACACTGGACCAAAAAGCTGCCAACACATGGAAACCATGTTGATCACGGCACCTTTCCTAGTAGTTCAGTACCGTTTAACAGCGCTGTGTTCCCCCCCCCAACTAGTAAACTATCCCAGCGTTGCACCTTAAGACAGAAATCAAACGCTTGTCAATGACAAGTGATCTGCCAAACTTCCGTGTCTATGCAAAAAGTGAGTAGCTCTACTTTCTGTGCACTGTTTGTGCTGTGAAGCTCCGTTTCTAAACAAAATGCCAGGGTTCTTCTGGAAGATGCACAGAATTAAACCCTCAACAAAAAAGGAATAAGCAAGTGATACTTTCTTGCACTACATTATAGTCCTGCGGGAAAGCCAAAGCAGCAAGTGATCTTTTTCTACAAAGCGCTGTAGAGGAGCCAAGAAAAAGATTCCTTTTGCGGACTCCAAAGCTACGCTGGAAAGCCAAAATGTGTGGTGTCTGTTACTGCAGATTAGCTGCAAGACGGGCATGTTCACACAAACATTTATGAACCAGGCTGCCGGGGTAACACAATCATTGAATGAGGTTACAACAAAATGTGTTATGAAAAATGATATAATAATGTTTGCTATCAACAGCAAATAAAGGTATAAAATGGTTTTGACACTAGTTAAGTGGCCTGTTGGAAATCATTGGCAAAACCTAAAGAGCAACATTTCATACAGCTGCAATTTTGAAATAGCAAGGCGTGGTTGGGGCCCGAATTCAGCAGGCATGCTCCAGCTGAGAATGTATAATTGCAGAGCAACACAATTATAAAGGCCTAGGGAAAAGGTGAGCTTAGTTGAGTTACCACCAAGGTATTTGGTAGAGAGAATAGTTACAAAAATAAAGAAGCAACATGGGATGCTTTATTTTCCCTGATTTAAGTTTATCAGCACTGAGCTTCATATTCTGTATGTCCCATTGAAGAATGTTACACCTGCATGCACTCGGCACATCACATTTTACGGTATAACACAGTTTACTTCGAACATAGGTAAATAAGAGAATATTGCATAAACAGTTCATTTATACGTGAAATAGAAATGGCAGGGTTTTTAAAACAAAGCCCATAAGTGTGCTTAATGAAAGGGACCAATGATGAGTTTATGTTGTTACTAATAACAAATTTCAACGACCTTGTCAGAAACAAACCCCTTCCATGGAGGGACTGTGTGTAATCATAAGATTTTTTTGATAAAAGGTTGTAAATGGCCTGTAAATGTATGTCAAAAGGTATTTTAACGCCCTAGTCGTGGCCTGTGAGTCATCGGCGCTTTTTTCTGGTGTTTAGATGATCAAGGGCTGTTGTACGGGATCCACCTTCTCTTCTCACTTTGGTCACCGTCTTTCTTAGTCACTGCATTCATGTGCTCTGTCAGGGAGCTAGCAAGCGAGGACGACAGTCGGCACCAACTATCAGCCGAGTTCCTTCAGGCTGGGACAATTGCTGGAGAGGCTAAACAATGTTTTTAAAATCCCTAACTGAGAGCTTTCACTTTTTGTTTTGTTAGAGAACATTTAGGCAACTCTTCAAGAACTGTCCGAAATAACAAAAATGAATATTGTGCCCGTTAAATAGTCAATCTACGCACAGTGAACGATGGCATAAAATCTATCAATGCGAACCTACCCTTTGAACCTGCTTAATATTTAGCAGAGACTCACTCCATTCATTGGCTGTTTTATGGCACTGTGTGGGTGGGCTACTGGTTTCCACCTATGGAGCCTGTGGGCCGCGCTAGTTTCCAGTCCTCCTGTCAAATGTTTTTGGAGACTCGCACTACCCTGCAGTGTACGAGCCATGGATTCCTTGGGTTGGCCATGGGAAATTCTAGTGAATCGTTACAAGCCACCAAAGAAAGTGAGCATTTGTTTATCGACCACTGTTTTGTGGCCACGAAAAGTTTCGTTCATTAAAAAGACTAACAAATGACATCAATTTTATTGAAACTTCAAACAAATAATTGGTATTACAGAAAATGTGTAAAGCGGCGGGAGCTCCATAGCCACTTTCCAGCTATTTCTTCATGCCATCACAGAATTTTGTTTGTGCGACTAACAGATACCGACCTATTCCACTGCAAAGCAACATAACTGGGCGATTGCAGTGGGGCCTCTAGTTCCGTTTGATCATATCACTTGAGTGTTTACGTACAGTTAACATACTGATGACTGTGTTTATAGTGCATGCACATATAACATCAATGTAGTTTGAAATTGGGATCTTGTTCACCATTTCTTTTTGTTAAATTCGCCCCATGACAGCCTTGACGTTTGCCTATCAATTACATTTGCAGCATACTCGCTGCTTATACCTATTTACACAAACAATCCGCACATGCTTTCACTTTCCAGGCACATCTTAAGATTCTCTTTGACGTTGCTTATTGTGCAGAACCCATAGGTTTTCATATGCTGGAGTGCATGTATGTGTATTAGACATGATGGCCGGCCAAGTGTACACCCTTCCCATTACAGTCTGTACAGCCTCTTCTCTGACCCTATCGTCTGGGTGTCCTGAATTAACTTCCTTTGCATGAGGGACTCAGTCAAGTGTGGCCAACATAGCGTATACCACGGTACAGTGAGACGTGAAAGTTATACCAGTGCAGTAGCTATGAGATGAAGCGCCTAGCTAGTCTACCTTTAAAAGGTCGCAGGTCCTAAACTGTCGTAGAGTCATGTATTCTACTACGAAATCTTTGGTTTCTACTAGGAAATCTTTTTAAGCGCTGAATATCACGCAATTATGATGCTTGTGGCGCATGCTCACAAGACTTTTCTGCTCATAAAACGTATCGTGGGTGTAAAACAAATTTTAAGCTACAATTTCGCCCACTAGAAAATAAGAACTTCCCGATTTTCGGAAGTTTTCCTTGCTAATATTTCAGAAGAGGAGATCTACTGTAGTGGTACGTACGCGGTACATGTGTGGGGACACCAAAGATTACCTTTCCTATTCTTGGCGCAGTTGTCTGTAATTGTAATGCGCACATGTGCCTAGTAAAAAACAGTTGCCGCCACTACCCTTCGTCCTCGGCACTGTACATTCCGATTATCTTTTGGCGCTGCTAAGTTGTCTTCATTTCGAGAACACACACCGCGATTTCAGGTCGCCCATTTTCATTCCGAACTTGCCGTGGTGCAAACTGTTGATAGCAGATGCCGCCGCGCCGACATGCGTCGGAAGGTTCACAGAATTACTCTCGGACGGTGTCTTTTCTTGTGTGGAACGTAGCTTGTTCGAACGGGGCCAGTCGGCTGTGCGATGTCGTCTCACGTACGCTGAAGTTGTACGCAGGCACCATCGGCGTACACCAAGCATAACCAAGCTCTCACAGGTCAACATTACTCGAGAGTGGCTATTTTGCTGCGGTATGGACAGGCTGGCTGGGTCCCCACGCAATACATAATCACAAGCAACTATCTCACGTTTTCAGATAGTGCTTCCAATATGAACTCCGGTTTATCTACGTTGTCGGCCCGAGAAAATCGGAGCTTCGTCCCGCTTTCGGATACGCGACTCCATGTACGCGATACGGCAGCTGGCAGCAGCAGGGCAGCAGCATCGCCGGCTGCTCCCGCAAGAACAAAAATTATTTGTTTAGAAAAGTTTTAGCAGTTCAATGGTGCGTTATTTTGTACTGCAAATAAAAAAAATGTGTAGTTCGGACTACGCTACACAAAATAATGACAATTATTAATGTTATAACGTCTTCATGACGTCATTATGACTGCAGCAGTGTTTGTAGTTGGGCAAGTTGGTACATAACTTTAACAAAACAGCGCGAAGCACGGGACAAAGGGAAGACGAAGACTACACAAGCGCTTCGACTTCCCTTTGTCCCGTGCTTCGCGCTGTTTTGTTAAAGTCATTATGACGTCACATGTGGCAGCAGCCGTTGCCAGGGGGGCGTGGCTCGTGCCACACGTGTGGCACAAGACATTGCCAAAGAAAAAAACCCACATTTGGCCATTTTTCAAAAAAAAATTCTAATTCAAAAATTTTTATTAAAAAAACATTCGCTCCACACGCCAAACACGAATATACGTTAAATCATTTGAGAGTGTGCAAAGTCTTCATATAGAAATAACTACAGTGCGAGCTGCGGTAGTTTTTGTTTTGCAGTGGTAGAAGTTTCAAATTTTCCGCTAGCCGCTCAATGCGCCAGTTACCTGAGCCGACATTTTTTTTAGGAAAGGAAAGTTTTTTGCACAAAAAAACTTCAGATATGTTTAGCCCTGTGCACAAGGAGCTATATATAATTTTTGGCAAAGGCTGCTGCACCCCGGGGATCCTTTCCCCCGGGGTGCTCCAGCCTCGCCTGATCGCTTACGGCTGGAGCGCCCCACGGAAGTGACGTCACCTGTTTTTTTGTTATTATTTCTTGGATTTGGTCGTTCTTGTTGATCGCCAAAACTAGTACCAAGTACCATGCCGGCCGTGCAAAGTGGCCGTGCCGGCACTCATGTTTAGGTCGGCTGTGCTTTTCATTTTACGCGCCGTAAGCGCAGGCTGATAACTCTCCTTCTTGGTACATCGGATGTCGTTCAGTGTTGTATTATCTACGGCGCACCTGCGGGCAAGGCTAAACCGCTCCGAGTGGAGGATTCGGAGGATTGCGTTGCACGTTTAAGTTCGCCGGCTTTTGTAACCGCACTTCTTTCTTTTTATTTTGAAAGGTGTGTGCGCGCGCCATTTCACGCCATTAGGTTTGATCTGCCGTGGCTCAATAGGGAAGAATGGGTCTGTGTCCTCAAACGTTGGCACTGGTTGAAGAGGCTGCCGCCAAAGGTCTAAATAGTGTTGCACGTAGGCTGCTTGCGCTCCCATTTAGATCATTGAATTTGTGGCTTTTGTGGGGAGAAGAATAGGCGGAAGGAATACCTTTAAAGGCCCTCATTTGACAAGAGTTCTCTTGGGCCTAGATTACTGGTGCCCGCTAGATCTTCCACTAAATAAGCTTATTTAGTGGCTCTTGTGCACTCTAGTACGCGCCGCTGAACACCAGCGTTTTTGTCCGTATAGTTTTGGCGCAGCAGCCTGAAATGTTTTGCAACCTCACCATACTTTCTGTGCATAGAAAGACCAGCAGGTGCCTTATTTTGGGGGGTGAAACCAGCACAGCTGGTACAAAAGAGGCCTGAATTAAAGTTTATTGGATGTGACAAAAAGATGTTTGGAGTAAACACTGTTAATGCCTCTTTTTGCCGTGTCTACAACTCTGTATATTTGGTCATGTTGTACCAACTTTTCCGAGCTTCCAAAGTTGCAAGGGATACACTGCAGTGCTACAAGTACTGATCACAAAGTGTCAAAAAATATGGCTTTTGGCTTCCCATTGCCACCCTTGTTAGTGATGGCCTGGGAAGAACCACGCCGAAGCAGGAAGCACCGACCAATCCAGGAGATACACTGTACTTCATTTCACCAACTTCACACACCGTTGTAAAAAATTGTGCTCGTAATCAATAAACAGCGAGAGCACAGCTCTGTACCACACGCTGGTAGGGGCAGCAAATGTAGCGCCAACAATGGTCTTTCACACAAACTGTGCCCACAGCTACTGTCAACACCAGATTGATAAAAGCGTTGTTGCACATAATTACGTATACAAACGTCATGTAAGTAGTGTTGCTTCTGGTCATAGCAGCAGCTGTCCAACAGCCCACCACTGCAAGTGCTGAAGAACCGGCCAACCATGCGACGTTTGTTGTTCAAAAAGAAAGAAGCACTCAGGCCTTCGTTTTCTGACAAGCAGACTGGATGCTCATCACGCTGAAGTTCCCCGCAATAATAGCTATGTGTGCGCATCCGTTTACGCGTATACGTGCTGCCACGTGCACCTGGCAGCACGTGGCAGCAAGGTTCCATTCTGCCAGGGTGCCGGTTTAGCGCCGTGGTGAGAGGATTTGGCTGCTGCTCTGGCGAAATGAGTTCACGTCGTACACCAGTCCATACAGCGGGGGCACCGCCGACGGCCACGTATATATACGGTCACTTTTCGCGTTTGATGTTACACCTTCGTCTTTAAAATTCGTGAAACTTGCACTAAGTGACACAAGGCGAAGCTGGAGGATTTCTTTTTATGTATGCACTGAATGACACACCAGTTTATTTACGTGTTCCGTCGTCACTTCTCACTGTGGCAGTAGTAGTCATCATCATATCCATATATCTTCCGCATGCATGACTGGCTGACCCGGATCGTTTTGCCCGCAGGCTTTCCCATTCCTCCAAGAGTGGAACGCGTCGGCACGCGCTAGAACCGGCTTCGCGAGTTGGGCGTCTGCGAGCTGTCTTGTGCTCTTCCTTGTGCCGCGCACGCACGTGACTGTTCCCTTGGTATTTTTTCGAGCGCCACGCGCAAGCCAGGACGATGCCGGACGCTCATCGCAAAACGCGTGCGCGGTAAACGGCGGGAGTAACTATGACATGATGTTTTTTGATGACGCCGCACACATTACGGCCAGCAACAACAGCTCTGCTGTTGTTGCTGGCCGTACATTTATGCACACGGAAGGGTACTCGTAAAACGTATGCGGAATTTAAGAGCATTAAATGTATTTAATGTCAACACAAACACCAATCCAAAGTAGCAGCCCATGGGCTGAGGTGTTGCACTACTGAACACGAGGCAGCAGTTTTCCTGGGCACACCAGATTTTGTGAAGGAGGCGGAAAACACAGCTGTCCGTGAATAAGTGATCTTGCTGTTGATTGAACAGTTCCAGGTGGTATAAGTTTATTCATTTCCCTCCACCATGGCATGCCTCATATTCATGGTGCTACTTCAGAACACTAGACTACAAACTTATCTTTTGGGTCTTCACACTAGCAACATTTAAATGAAACGTCTTTGACATTGTATAACTGTTCTTGAATAATTATTCATTTTATAATGAGCATAATAGCAGTATTGTCGTAAAAAAGAACTGCAGCTAAATTATAAATCTTAATTGTTGTATGCTAGTAACATGTTGCAAGAAAATCGAAAATGTAATAGTTATATCCGTTTGCTCACCAGCTGTACAAGTTGTACCTGTCCCATGAACCTTCAAATGCTGATTAGTCTCATGGCCAACACATGAGCCATACATGCCCTCCTGTTCCCAAAAGGACTAAGCAAACACACAACCTCCAACAAAACACATCAGGCATTGGGAAGAAACATTTAAAATTGACTCACTTTATTTGATCGACAACCAGTACATTTTGCTTTTATAGCCCACAAAAGACCATTGCCAGCACTGCATTATGGCTTAAGAACTTTTCTGCAGTTGGCTTTGGCAACAAGAAGAATGCACCATTATGTACTGGAAACACATATGACAAGCCACGGCTTTGACCAGCCCATTGGTTGCACTCGGTGTCAAGAGATAAAAAGGAAGAACCACGCCAAATGCTTTAATGTATGCATGTTGATCAAACATTAATTCAGAGTGTAGAAAAACATCCCTTTCTTCATGTTCAGCTGATCAACCGATTTGTGACAGCCTTATCGAAGTGAAGGCAAGAACGAGTGCGTGGCAAGATTTCAATGTGGGGTTTAAGAACTGTAGGTTGTCTGTAGGCTGTCTGCAGTCATTACTATTGTGCGCCAAACACCCTAGTACACTGACTGCAGTGCACTTCAGCAATGAAAGTAGTCATAAGTAATTTTTATCTTATGTTGACCGTTGCGAATCCTAGTACACCGTTACAAGCACCTGGCATGCTGGCAAGAGAGAGGTAGAGAAAGTAAAAGATTTTTGAAAGAAGAGGCCAGCCTGAGAAACTGAACTTGGGCCTGCTACTTAAATCCCGCTGGGGCAAGGAAGGTATGAGAAATGACAGTGAATAATCAGGGTATGACTCAATAATCAGGGTATGAGAAAAATGACTCAATAATCAACCAATGAACTTTGTACACTTAAAGCATGTATAACATGCAATGGGGCGCAGAAACAGACTAATCACTGTATAATTCGCATAACATATTTACCGACCATAAAAAAAAAGTTTCGCAGTTCGTGAAATTTCACCACCTACCCAAAAGTCCAGACAGGACAAGCAGCGATTTGACAGCTCGATCTTTCTTGTTCGTGTCAGCCCACGACGGCCGCTAGGGGGCCGACGCAGCCACACGCGCTTCGTTTCGGCTCCCGCTTCTCGCTTCGCCACCCGCGGACGGGCACCTCCTGCCCACCTGATTTCGCCACCAATCGAACCGGTACGATGCACAAATTCTCCTGATACCACTTTCGTCGTGATCCACCAAACAGGCGAGTAACCCTGTCAATTGCAAAATTCACGACCGCCAACGGAGGGCTAACCCTAACGCCACAGCGAGGATCAAAGCCGCCAAGATGGCGGGTCGAGCCAACTGTGTCGCCTGCTCGCAACGTGTCACAGCCAAGCAGCACTCTTTTCGCTGTGCTTCGTGTGGCAAGTGCGCGCACACAAAGTGCATTGCCTGGCCCGACGAGGATCTCCAACTTCTTCGCGCTGGCGATCTTCCTTTCCATTGCAACGCTTGTTGGAAAGCGGCACCACCCGTCAAGCCCGACGAGAACACCGGACCGGCGGCAGAAAACGTTGCTCTCGACCACAACGCATTCTTTCCCTACCCCGGCGATGTTGGTAGCCAACTGAGCAAGATGAATGACCTGCTCGTCAACGCCGTGGAAGGCCTCTCATTTTTAACGGACGAGCTCAGCCAACTACGGGAGGAGCACGCCCGCCTTCGAAGCGAAACCACGAAGGCATCGGAAATACAGGCGGCCGCAATTGCGTGTCTTCAGAGTGAGGTGCGTGTCTTGCGCGAGGAGCTCCGCCACCGCGGGTCACCGCGAAAGCCCTCCGCAGTGCTTGACGCTCCTGCCACACAAAGCCCCCTCAGCAGCTCTGTCCCGGCCTCCTCACCCACCAGCCAGTCGCCCATATCGAGTTGCTTGACCGGCCCCCCTTCCGCGTGGAGCCCTCTTCGCCCCGGCGGCCTCAACAAAAGGCAACCCCGCAACCGCTTCCCCGAGGCTTCCATTGGGGCAAACGAAAACAGCGACCTTCAGACCGTGCCCCGCCAGCCCCTCAAGAAAGCCTTGTTTGTGTCCCGTCTTCACCCCGACACCTCAGTTCCAACCGTGCTGAAACTCGTCACGGATGTTTGTAAAGATGGCAGCGTCGTTTGCACGCGTCTAAAAACCAAGCACCCGAGCTACGCCTCCTTTCATGTTGCGGTAAGCGATGCGTGTTTTGATCTTGGGAATAAGTCGTCAGTGTGGCCGAGCGGGTGCTTATTCCGACAATTTGATGGCACCCTGCGTTAAGACCGTGCGCTGAAGCCCTCCGAAGTAAACGCCCCATGAGTATTTCTTTTTACTACCAAAACACACGAGGCCTACGGACAAAAGCGCAACAGTTCTTTGATAATGTGGTTCTTTTCGATCATGACGTATACTGCATTTCTGAGACGTGGCTCTCAGACCAAATTGCTTCTACAGATTACTTCCCGGACGAGTACGCTGTCTTTCGCCATGACAGAGACTACGAACGCACCGGTCAAAAGTACGGTGGAGGAGCTTTAATCGCCCTGCGAAAGTCCATGGTTGCGTTTCGCCGAGCTGATCTCGAATTGGGAAATGAATGCGTTTGGGTCGAAACAAAGACAAACCGCGGAAAAAACCTGCTCATTGGCGTGTATTATATGCATCCAACTCTAGACTTCCCCGCATTCGCGTCCGTTTTTCAGCACCTCTCAGAAAGTATAGACCCTGGAAAGTACAACATTCTTTTATTCGGTAATTTCAACGTGCCCGGCCGGTGGTGGAATCCCGGGGAAAATGTTGGCAATTCTACCAAAGCCGCTCACTTGTTTAACTTTTTCTCATTCGCTGGATTGGCATATGCTGCACTTCCTCCTAACCCCGCAGGAAATGTCCTTGACATCGTCTTCTCCAACTTGACCTCCTTAGACCTTAAACACGCTCGAGAAGCCCTTGTTCCGGTCGACCCGTGGCATGAACCATTCACTGTCACGGCTTTACTACCGGTTGCCTATGAGCGGCGCATGGAGACCCCATTCTTTGATTTTCCCCGTGGCGATTACAATGCCCTCTACATAACGCTCCAGGAGACGAATTGGGAGCCAGTCTACACATCGCATAATGCAGACGCAGCGGTGCAGCTGCTCACAAAAATTGTCCAAAAAGCAATGGACGAGCACATACCAAAAAAGTCTAAGCGCCCTCATCAATTCCCTTTCTGGTTCAGCAAAGAACTCCGCAGCGCGCTGCGCAGTAAGCGTCGATTCCACAAACTAAGGAAAGCTAAAAACGACACGTCCGCCGACACTAACTTCAAAGAACAGCGCTCACTTGTGAAAGTGCTGCTCGCTCGCGACAAAAAACATTTTTCGGACTTCACAGAATCTTCGCTCACCCGATCCCCGAGCGACTTCTGGCGGATCTTTAGCACGCGCACAAGAAAGGCCCCTGAGCGGATTACTCTGCAGGATGGCGACACCATCGTTTCCGACCCAGCCAGCATTGTTGAAATATTCACAAAACACTTCTCGTCCGCGTACTCCTCGTCATGCGACAGCGGCTTCCCGCTTCGGCTCGCGCAGATAGGTGATGTCATACACACGCCCAACATAACCGTTGAGGATGTCACGGCTGCTATCCGCAGCCTACCTTCGAAGAAATCCTCAGGCCATGATAACATCCCATGCTTCATTGTAAAAGGCTGCTCTGCCATTTTCGCGCCGTTGCTCTGCCACATTTTTTGTCTCTCGCTTGAAGAGCGGCACTTTCCGACAAATTGGAAACCCGGCGTTGTTTTTCCTCTCCATAAGTCCGGAAATGCGTCGGTGCCTGGGAACTACCGACCAATATCTCTCCTTTGTTCTTTCTCAAAAGTTTTCGAAAAAGTAGTACACCGTTATCTCTTGTCCAAAATCCGGCCCCTCATTCATAGTAATCAGCACGGTTTTATACCTGCCCGGTCCGTCGAATCAAACCTTGCCTGCTTTCTGAGTGACGCCAGCAAGCACATACTTTCACGTCAACAAATGGATGCCATCTACTTCGACTGCAGCAAGGCCTTCGACCGCGTAAACCATGATTTGCTCCTTCGCAAACTGTCTTCTTATGGCTTGGCTCCTGCTTTCTGCGAGTGGTTTGCAACCTACCTCAAACAGAGAACAAACTTTGTTCAGTACGCTGGTGCTAAGTCTCGCAGCTTCACTGTACCGTCCGGGGTTCCCCAGGGCTCTATTCTCGGTCCTTTATTGTTTAACTTATTTGTGAATGATGTGCAGTTAATTATAAAGCATTCATCTCTATTGCAGTTTGCAGACGACATGAAACTCTATCGCGCAGTGGGATCACAGGCGGACTGCGCCCAGCTTCAACGCGACGTACAAGCAATCTCCCTCTGGTGCAAAACTAACTACTTAGATTTGAATCCATTGAAGACCGTTACAATTACATACACTCGAAAAACCTCTCCTTTAACCTTCCCATACCACCTCGACTCTCTGACGATAAGAAGAGTAAGCGAAACACGTGATTTGGGCGTTCTGATGGATTCGAAACTACGATTCACACCGCATGTAAACTACCTCGCACGCTCATCTCTTCGGACTTTGGGCGCTATCTCTCGTGCAACAAGGGACTTCTCAGGAGGTTCGTGTTTCCTTGCTCTGTACAAAGCCCTTGTACTCCCAAAGCTGGAGTTTGCATCGGCAGTCTGGAACTGCATGAGTGCGTCGTCGTCTTTGCGCTTGGAAAGGGTTCAGAAAAGGTTCACGCGCATCTTCTCTCGCCGCTACACCCTACACGAGAAATACGCTTACAAGGATGTCATCAAGCGGCTGAAGCTCGAAGAACTGCAATCTAGACGCACAAACCGCGATTTAGTGTTTTTGTTAAAGTGTATCCACTCCAGATTCGACAGCCCAAAATTAGTGAGCTCTGTTCGGCTAAGGGCACCAATTCGAGCTCTCCGCCCCCACCTTTGCTTTGATGTGACCACCTCAGAGATGCTGTCTCCAGTGTGCCGTGTGCAACGTGTGTACAATGATGACTTTCGTGCATCTTTGGACGTCTTTTCCGGCAATGTTAACTCTTTTAAACGCGTCCTGAAAAATGCATGCATTTGAAGCCGCTGTTGCCCATTCAGTATGGTATAGAAGTTTTCTCGTGTTCGTGTTTTCCGTTCCCTTCCCATTTTCTACACTTGCACCGTTTGCCGTACACATACTCCCGTGCACCTATGTATGTGTGTCCGCAGGTGTGTGTGCATGCATGCACGTGCGCATTTGCCTGCACTTGTTCACCTTCACATGCACCCGCGTGGGCATGCGTGTATGTATGTTTTGTTTGCACTCACGAGCGTATGTGCCGTGCATACATATAAATTTTGCTTTATATGTACTTATTACCAGTATCCATGTTCCCCAGTAAGTTACGACGGTGGATTGTACTGAACTTGCGTGTATGCCAATGTACTTTGCAGTATACCTTGTCACAAGCCCTGTCTCAGCGCGTGCTAATGCACCTGACTGTAATCTTAATTCCTTAAATGTATAAATTGAGTGTGTGTGTGTGTGTGTGTGTGTGTGTGTGTGTGTGTGTGTGTGTGTGTGTGTGTGTGTGTGTGTGTGTGTGTGTGTGTGTGTGTGCGTGCGCGCATGCGTGCGTGCTTACGTGTGTGTGAGTGCGTGTGCGTGCCTGCGAGCACGCGCGTGTGCGGTGGTACTATGTACTTTGTGATCCCTGCACTTCATAACCAGTCTCCATGTTTTACCGTTTGTTTATCTGTGTGTCGCCCTATCCTTTTTGTGTGCACCACCCAAGAAGGCCTAGTGCTGTTGGTGGGCACCACCCAATAAACAACAATAAATCTTTCGTTCAGACAGAGGGTAAGCATTCAAGCATAGTAAGGCTGCTTCAAGGTCTTTTCACCCACTAGTATACCTTGGTCAAACAGCCCAGACTGCCTTACAAAGAAAGCAGTCTGGGCTGTCATCGCGTCCGATTGTATGCAGATACTTTCAGGTCAAAGCTACTTCAAGCCGCAGCCTGTGTAGCAAGGTTTTATTGACTTCTGTGAAGTTGAGGGCCATGAGCGAGCCTGAACCTTTGCTCGGGATCAGTCCTGGGGAGCTGTTCCTGTCAATTTTGTGGGTCAGACAAATGCAAGGCAGCAGCTTGTGCACGGGCTGTGTAGAGTATTGCGTTGCTATCTTGTCTTACGATAGGTGTAGCCAAAAGAGGGTATATCCTTTAGCAAGCACAAGGCAGCATTTCCTTCCCAGAAAATTAGTTCTATAATTGTAATTACACTAGCTAGTATCGAATAATTCTTGCAAACAAAGAGCACGACTACCAAATCTAACAAAGGGAAGAGACAGCAACGACTTCCAACTAGTGCCTTGTTTGAAACCTATGACCCATATAAATACCACATGCGCTTTATAACGTCAACATAGCAAAAACAGCACAACACCATGCTGCAACTTTTCAGCTACGACCCCCATGAGCACTGCCAGCTTTCAGGTCCGCAACCTCGTTAAACTCAGTTTCCCCTTGAGAACATGATTTTAGCGCTGAAGACGACAGACACACTTTACAGGTGCTTGCATCTGTAAAACACCAGCAAACATCAGTTAACTTGAAATGATACGGGGTAAACTTGGAAGCTGGCACAACTCAGTGGGATGGGAGTGGAAACAAAAAATCTGTGCACAGTACAGCCCCTGCTGCGGCATTTTTCAGCACGGCGACAGTTGTCACACCGCCCTTGTTAACCAATGTTCGAATCTCCTGATACTATGGAGGGACTTGTTGGCACACTCGAATTACCACTGGGTCGAACTAGAGCCTGCCAGTTGCCATTCGAAGTATGCGAATCTGCCGATTGAAATTTTTCTGGCGACTGTTTCCTGCTGCTTCCTGCTGGCACAGCCATTCAGTTCCACGCAGACAAACAAAATGCATGCAGGCCGCATGTAAAAGGCATGTTTGCGTTGTTGTGTGGGAAGCAGGTTTTCTAACGGGTACCAGTCGGCTGCGCAGTAGCACCCAGTGTATGCTTAGATACAGATACCTAGCGGGTCCGCCTTGGTTCATTCTACAGAGGCAAAAGCAACGCTTTCTCATGTTTCTCTGATGGTGCTTTTCAATGGCGTCAACTATGCATTCCACTAAACAAATAGACAGAGAAATATTTTATGGATTTGCGAGCAGAAGGATGGTAGGGCTTCTACCCCGTGAGAGCCGTTCTTAGTCCAAGTGCACTGATACCCACAAGCGCCGTCAAAGTCGCCCACCCCGGACTTCCACTGCAGCCTTCACCATCGCTAGAGTTACAACTGGGGTTTTGAAATTATTAGTAACGATTAATTAGTAACAGTGACTCTTCACGGCTAGTCAGTGAGTGGAAGTGTTTTGGTTTGTTTGGTAAAAATCAGAACAGACTGCTTTCACCATATGTTGTAAAGTGGGCGTGACAGTGACCCTGGCTCGTCAGTGAGCAGAAGTGGTTTTGCCGGTTGGGTAAAAATCAAGCATAACTGCGTTGAGGGGCAGACGAAGAGTGTGGAGCACGTCAGACATACTTTTAGCCTGTGCGATCAGTGTACGTGCTTTGTGCCATTGAGAAATTTAGCAGGTATATCCCGTGTATTACGTTTTTTGCAAGTTTCCCAACATATCTTTGGACGCAGCGTTAAATGATCAATTCCTTTTCAAAGCAACACGAAGCCAGCAGCTGAGAAAGAAAGAGGTATGTTAGTAACAATAAAGAAAATTCAGGCTATTAGCAATGGTTCAGAATGACATGTAAACAATCTTTGCTAGCATGCACAGTAGTTGACGAAATACTGCAGGGTAACAATAGCACATGCACACGTGATTGCAAAGAGGGTTATGACATGTACAGGTAAGTGTGTAAGGTTGATTTAATGCTAATATGCTGCATGCGCACGTAAATAAAAATACCCTGCAAAAAATATGAACAAGGCAAATGAGGTTAGAGCAAATAGAAACAGCAACTACGCAGAGTCATCTAGATGGTATGCTTAGAATGTAGATATAACAGTTCAGCACAGCACGTAGCACCTGTTATTGCTGAAGCCACTGACGCATCACCTAGCCTGTCATAAATGGGCACGATCACGTACGTTTGGCGACATCGTAAATTTTAGAGCACACGAACACAACATACACAGAAAATGCCGCAGTAACTCACGACAGATATCCGACGCATTTTTTGGCCACGCTTGTAACGACAGGGATCACGGCAAGTTGAAGCGCACGAAGGAGAACTCGCTGTCACTGCGACGGACCATTGCTAACTGGTGGTGCTCTAGATTATTCACGTGTACACTCCTGCTGCCACACGAACCTGGACACTTGCAAGTCGAGTACGAAGCAGAATCAAAATATTTGCCTCGCGTTGTGATACCGACTCAACACCGTGTGTAACGATGACTGCGATGCTAGCATCGATGACTGCGGCGCCAGCAGCTTCACACAAACAATAAACCTCTGGAAAACTACGACGCACCACACACATCGGTCACGTTTTGAAGGCAACACGGTGCTTCGTACCTTGCTGCACATTTTGGGGCAACATTTGGTTCTGATACGTACGTATTTGAAATGAAATCATTGCGCTCTGCGCAAGCGCTGACCAGCACTTCGCGTTGCTGCCACGAATAGTCATCGGACTTCGACGACTGTGAATTACTGCAGAAGATACAAGCGCGGAGACACAGGCTTGGAACTGAACACCTCATATGAAACGAAAACACAGCGCAGCACCGCACCACTCGTGAGCGACTCCACACAACGCCGACGCTCGTACACTCTTGCTTGCCTCGGCACCGCGCGAAGCCGGAATATTTGAAACAGGCCAGCGGAACAAACTCGGAACAGACGTACCACGAAACAGACATGCCCGTACTAGACTGAACTTACCAGTACGGCGAAATTCGCCCTTCGATCGAATTCGGCCTCTTCTCCATGCCGCTCGTCCGTAGGTCATCCGTAAAATCCTTTGTAAATCTATAAAAAGTGCTTTGTTTACACAACTTCTTCTAATTGAGTGTCAAAAACAATAACATACACAAGTTTGGCAGAGAAAAATATAATCAAAACATCTACAAAGCATGTCTACGACGTCACGGTTACTAGGTGACGTCATATTAAAAGACAATAAACTCAGGCTAAAAATAAATCTTGATATTGTAATATTAATGTGTCACTGCCAAAAATATATGCAATACTATTGAAATAATTGCAGTGTAATGCAATTACGCACTTTTTTTGTTGACATACGTCACTTCCGTGGGGTGCAGCAGCCAGTTCGGGGGGAATCGGCTCGGAAGCCCCGGGTTGCAGCAGACGCAGCCATAATTTTTTTGTCTAAATTAAAGATGTCGGCCGGACACGCCTGTACCATCTCCTGTGAAAAAAAAAACCGTCGAAGTTGTTTGCGTCCCAGAATGTAAAAAATGACATGTGTGGGCCCACCTATGCCGTACAAGAACACAAAGGGAGAAGCAGAACTGAAACCACATGTGAGCGCCGAAATGCAAGTGCGGAAGAAAAGCTGGATGCCTTGAAGCAAGGACAAAGGCGGAGAAGAAAAATCGGTACCAGATGAGCGCGTCAACTTACGGAGCGTGCCTGCAACGCCGAACGCACTAGCGCGTGCGTGAAAAAAAGGCAGCAAAATTTAACGGAACCCGCAGCAAAAAAGAAAAAAAAACGTGACGTCACACGTGACGTACGTTTAGTGGCCACGTGATGTCTTTCGCTCTTGCACTTCTTCGCCGTAGTGCAGAGATGCATTTATAAGTGCGGCGTGGCCTTCTTGTGCTCGAGCTGTGCCTTCCTCATACGAGCATCGACTACTACAACAGTAGCTGCCTCGAAGAGGCATTATGAGCAGGAACTCTTCCAGCCACCCCTCAGTGTCCCGCAAGCGACAAGCGCAATCCCTGAAGCTGACAAGTTTTTTTCCTAAAGTGTCCAAGGTAACCGCTCCACTTTGCCATCAATCCCAGTGGTGTTGTTTGGGCGTAAGCTTGGTCTTGCTCGTGAATGAAAATCTAGGTGCATGTTTGATCTTCTTTTCCACATCTAAGTCAACGTACGTACGCTCGATGCGCCGACTACGAGCACTACTCATATTTTTGTTTATAAAATTTACAAAGTGCCACATTGCTTTTGTTGTATTTAGACTTCGGATGAGTGGACAAAACATTCTAGTTCTTAATCTAGAGACGAAGCAAAGAATAATTCAAGCGTTTCGTGCTTTAGCGCTCAGCGAATTGTCACACGCAAACCTTAGGGCCCACTCGTGCACTGTGAGAAGACAGACGGTCAGCGTGTATGTACATCAATTTTGCGGAACGGTGAGCATAGAATATTTGTTCATGAACTGGGCAAAGAAATAATCCACTTCAGAGTTTTTATGCTTCCACGGAAGCATGATATTTGCGAATTGCTCCGTGTGAACATTTTCTTAGATAAACGAACGTTGCTAAAGTTGACCGAGGCGCATGGGCAGGTAGCATGGGATGGGGGCCACCTTGTCGCGTTGTAAACATTTTTACAGTTCGGCAAAAAATTTGCAGGGAAAATATTGGTGAATCTGGACATTACAATAATCAGGTAATGATAAAAATTTAAAGCACATTTTAAGCCACCCTTTGTTCATCTGATCAGAAATCACCCCTTATAAACCAAGATTAATCGACACCCATGCAATTACGGCGAGTGTCGCTGTTCTTAATTATAAAAATAGTGCGAGGGACAAACGCTATGATGAGCGTACCACCCTCATCAGCGCCATAACAATGGCGCTCACCTAATCGAGACTGTCGGTGTGACCAGGTCGAAAAGCGTATCTATGTTATTTTTCATTATTGCTATGATTATTAGTAAAATATTTTTATCTTTTCTTTTTAACCAACTCATTTGAATAATCAATCAATGAACTTATTAAGGCGTGCTGAATAATCGGTTTAAAATTTTTTAACCGACGCCCAGCTCTATCTGTTTGATTCCATAAGAAAAGGTTTATAGACTTTCTCACGACCGCAATCAATATGTTGGGAGCCTTGCACGCTCTATAGAGACTGAATACGGGGTCCAATAAATTCAGTGCTTTGTTTTCGCAATGAAGAGTTTATTGAGTTCATGACAACCACAGTCGATAAACCTTGAGCTTTAACTGACATTTTATTAACAATATGGAAACACAACAGGGAGTTTATCAAAACTCAACGTTCATTTTCGAGAGCGATTGTAGTCTTTTGTTAAAGGAACCGGAAATATCGGGATTATTTGTTAGTGTTAAGTCTAAAATGTTGGCGATGCTCGATGCGTGACGCGTAGGATTAGCAATAAGTTGAGATAGTGAAAAATAAAGAAATAATTATAGAAGAAACCCATGGGTTCGCTTTATACTAGAGAAACCAGTTTATACTAGAGAAATAATGTCTCCAGATATGATCAGAATAGAGATAGAGAAACGTGTACGTATTTCATACGGATCTCGATTAAATTCGAAAGAAAATAAACTATTCATATCGGGAAGACAGTAGATGACACCAATGAATACATCGATTGATAAGTATATTATAGAAATTCATACACATTCGAGGGAGGAACTAATCGTTACTGGCATTGTTACCAAATCAACTTTTATAAACAAGAGTGAACGATCTCCTGTAAGGTTTGCTCTATAGCATCAAAAGATTGAAACCCGTTTCGCTGACAAAAATAGTGTAATGTGGAATAATATCAGAGCCGTGTTTTTATTTCTGCTGCTAATGAGGCCGAGCACATACACTGATACAGCTTAATGATACATATTATTACTCTTAACAGGTTGTCAGCCAGCACAGACTGCAACCGGACCATCACCGTGCACAGCACGTACACCCGAACACAGTTCACCTGACAGAGAAGATGAAAGCGCAACGCCAACATATCCACGAGGCACGAGCACATGTCATAATTCTGATTTGGAGCCCCAAGAGAAGTCATCAGACTACAGGCTCTCCGAACCCGGTAAGGAAGACCCACCAAAATGCTCTTACAGTATATTTTCCTGGATTGAGCGGGCCGCAGAGGGGTACAAGTGCAAGGAATGTAGCGTGGCATTCAAGAAAGGCCCATGGGTGACCGAGCTGATTTCGCTGGCGTCTTCAAAAAAGCTAGGCGACAAGGCCTCCAAACATGCAAACAGTAACCAACACAGAACGGCTCTTGAAGCATCGAAGTGCCTATCGGGAGACACTGTAGAATCAATGCTAATAACCGAGTCACAAAAACAAGCCGAGCAGAATACTGGCTGCACGAAGAACCTCATGAAGCTCGCCTACTATCTCTTCAAATCGGAAATTCCACACACGACTTCTAACTGGCCTGACGTGGTCGCAACAGTGGCATCTGTGGATGGATCTGGTGATTTCTTGAGAACATTGGCTACAAAGCCCCAGAACACCCATTTCCTGTCATCATCTTCAATTACAGGATTTCTGGATGCCTTCGGAGAAGCCATATCAGCGCACATAGCAAGCAAACTTGGCGAAGATCAGCCGTACTCTGTATGTGCGGATGAAGGCACGGACGTGAACGGGCGTGCGGTTCTCAGCACTTTCATTCGACACATTAGTGCTTGTCACGAAAGTTTAGAAGTGGAAGAGACATTTATTTCAGCCGTATCCCTTGAGACGACGAAAGCTGAAGACATAACAAATACGCTCATTGGCGAGTTAAGAAAAGTCGGCTTGATGCCAGAAAACATCTCCGCTGTCTCTTTTGATGGGGGTGCAAATTTCAGCGTAAACGTGAGCGGCGTGCGAGCGCGACTCAAAGAATATGCACCTGACTTGCTTTTCGTGCACTGCCGAAGCCACCTCCTCCAGCTTGCTCTCGTGCATAGTTGCAGGCAGACGCCCCCTATAAAAAGAGTACTGAGTGCGCTGAATAAATTGTACAATACCTTTAGGGGAAGCCACAAGCGACTGACGATTTTGTAGAACGCTCAAATAGCGATGGAAGGGTTGTCCAATAAGCTTGTTCAGCCTGGAGAAACACGATGGCTTTCTTATGAGGGCAGTGTGAAAGTAGTGGTTGAGCACTACTCTTCTATTTGTAGCGCATTAGAGCACGTATACACGGACGCCGGAGACTATTCTTCTGACGCTGGGGGACTTCTTCTCTTGTTCCGAAAAAAGTCCACCGTTTTCGTATTGGTCTTATTGTCTCGACTTCTAGGGCCTCTTGCTCGTCTGAGCAAGTGCTTGCAATCATCGAAGGGTAACCTAAGTGAGGCCATGAAATTGGTGCGTGCAGTAATGTCATCCCTTGAAGAAATCCGTGTAGAAGATGTAAGGATGGAGGCTAAGAAGCTTGTCGAAGAAATTCAAGAAAACCAACTCAGAACCATCAGCGACGCGGATCTTCTAAAAATTGGATCAAGTTACCAGACTAAAATCCTGGAGAACATGCGTGCAAGGTTTTTCGACCAGTTTCAAGAGTTGGCATTATTCCACGACATCTTTCATGCAAAGCAGGAAACTCCTGGTTTTAGGCGTGTCTCTCAACTGTGCGGAACATCAGAACAGGACACGGTAACCGAATATTCAATTTACAGACGATATCCCGGAGAACTGGCCTCGCAGCAAGCTCTATTAAGGCTTGCGTGCGAGGTCGAGAGGAAGACAATGTTCCCTGCTTTGGCATCAGCTGCAACGAGAATATTGCTTCTTCACGTGGGAACGACTGCCGTCGAACGAAGCTTTTCAACCATGAACAGAATCCTAACATCAGATAGATGTCGCATGACACCGGCCCATGTTGACGCGCTGATGAAGATTTCTATTGAAGATCAAACGCCCGTGTGTACGAGATTTCGGCGGACGTTAAAGATCCCCAGGTGGTCAAAATTAATCCGGAGCCCTCCACTACGGCGCGCCTCATCGCCTGCGTTGCGTCGGCGCGTTAAACCCCACAATCAATCAATCAATCTATTGAACGCAACAGACGAAGAAAGGGGGGGATAGTTGGACTTTCTAGACAGTGCGTACATTATGTGGGCCAAGAAACCGCGTAAGTCACTGTAAACGTGCGAGGTGGCGCGGTGTAACTGTACAGTTTGTGTGCTCCAATTTAATTTCTTTAACATTAATATTTTGTGAATGTGGCAACTACTGTGGGCCTATTAGTCACAGTGTACATACACTTTTTGTTCATTGTTACATTTTGCCTGTGTTGCTTAGATATATTGGCTCCATTTCTGTTGTACTTAATTTTTTCTTGTGCCATATGATATTGCACTAAGTTTGAAAACGTGTGACCTTTGTTCCATCAAAACCTGTAGATAAAAAACTTGCCTCACCTTGTTCTGTATATAAAGAAAGAATAAACAAGAAAAAACTTTGTGCAACCAACCGAAAATTATACTGTTCCTTACGTTCTTCAAATTTTCAAACGTGGTGACAGCATGCTATGGGTTTTTAAATGTAGTATTGCATGATTCATCCTCCAAAACGAGGCCCACATTTTGACCCTCTATGCAGCCTTCCTTCGTGCCTTCCTGTCGCGACCTTCACCGTACACAACCAAATAAACCAACATATCGAGGCCAACCCAAAGATAGGGGTTTACGTAGTAATTATGACTTAAAGGATACAGAAATTCACGCTTACAATAAAAAAAAAACAGCACAGAAACGAGCTTCCAAGCTAACAGAGGAACATTCTGGTTTGTACGCTGGCAAGCGTCTGTAATGCAAACGCCAACTGAAGTTCGCACTTTGTCTGCAATATCCGATCAGATTGTTTCAACACAGGGCAGTTATAGATTTTTTTGAAGAGTACTGGACTGGATGCCATATCTTAGGCCAACTATAGTGGTGCACGATTATTGTGTATACGCGTCACTTCCGTATTTCCATCATCATGTACAGCTCATCACTTCCCCTCATTTTCCCCCCGTGTAAGCTGCCAGCCAGAGCACACCACACCGACCTCTTTCTCTCATCCAATAAATTATCTTTACCTATCTCTACAATATGCTTGCTTAACAGTTATTTAGTTTACTTCTCGTAATTGGTAGCTTTTCCGTCACCATTACTCTACAAAAAAAAAACATTAAGCCTTAATCAAATAAAACAACCCCGTAAGCGCAAACCCCTTATACACACACCCATTCGCATACTATATGTATATATATAGCGAATCAGAATAGGAAATGAGGGGCTCGTTGAAAATAAGACAGAAATAAGAATTGGCAGTCAAGAAAACCTCGGAAAGCAAAGGGGAGGTTGTAGTTGCTCAAGATAAAGAATTTGGAAAATAAGAAAGTGGAGAAAAAATGCCCGCCAGGTGAGGTCGTGGGTTCGGATCACACCTGGCGGGCATTTTTTCTCCACTTTCTTATTTTCCAAATTCTTTATCTTGAGCAACTACAACCTCCCATTTGCTTTCCGAAGTTTTCTTGACTGCCAATTCTTATTTCTGTCTTATATATATATATATATATATATATATATATATATATATATATATATATATATATATATATATATACAGGCGAGCCCGCTTATAACGAACACAACGGGAAACCGAAATCACTTCGTTATATCCGCTTTTCGCTATATCTGGACAGAAAATCTATGTATACCAATGGTAACGGGAAACCAAGATTTGTTCGTTATAGCCGCTATATCGTTAAAACCGGCTTCGGTATAAGTGGGCTATACTATATATATATATATATATATATATACCCAAACCCGCCAATGTTGTTAAAAAAAGGGTACACTGCAGCATACCCTCTGCACCTATATAAGCGTGCGTGCTCCAACGTTGTATGTTACTCAAGATGAAGACTGGTCCCGCAGTCTAAACGTCAGTAAACCACTGTTTTTGTTTTAAGTGCGAATGCACTTTATAAGCGACCCCAAACCATCCACCGCCGGCGTCGGCGGCGGCGGCGTCGGCGTCCGCAGTGCTCCTCTATATTTAAAAAAGAAACAGCATCCGGCGCCAGATTTCGATCCGAGGACTTTGCGGGCCGCAGCCCGACGCTCTACCGAATAAGCCACGGACGCTTTTTTTTTCCTTTATTGCCATACTTTGACACACAAACAAAACACTACACTCTTAAAGACGCTAGCCAGCACTTGACTAACAGAGTAATGGCCAAAATTGTTTCATGTTTGTTTAAGTTTCAAACACGGGCAACCATTCCGGAGGCTCGGGCTGAGCCCTCCACACTTCAATAATCAGACGAACAGACTCAGAAAAGTACTCTTTGGACCGTTTGGCATCGATGTCGCGATGGCGGATGGCCATGCGCGATTTCCAAATGCCGTGCAGGGCCAGAACCATGACGAGGTCATATGGTACCCCATCCTCGCTTTGAATTGGTAGAAACCTGATCCCGTAGGCATCCAGGGGGAAGTCCTTCTTTAATGTGCGCTGAAGCACATCCCAAAAGAAGACCCCATCCCAACATTCCAAGAAAACATGTTCAACCGTCTCGGGTTTTTTGCATGGGTAACAGTCTACCCCCCATGGAATGTATAGACCTTTCTCTTTTTGCCAGGTTTTTACTGGAAGGACGCCCACGTGAAGTTTAAAAAAGAACGTTTTAACCCATGGCGGCACTGCCATTCTCTTTACTCGTGTAAGTACGTCCTGCCCAGGCCCTGCACGGTACATGGATCTGTACATCGGCTCAGGCAAAACAATATCCGCAAGGTCATGATACAGTCTTTTGCGCGTCACGTTTGATAAGTATTCAAGCGTGAAGCGGGCCCGTAAAAACTTTGTTGCCAGTACCACCTCCCGAAAATATCCTCTGGGTGCACCAAAAGTAAAAAACGCAGAAGAAACAACAAAATCAGGTAGCGCCCTAGCTAGCCTCATTTGACACACAGTGCGCAAGAAAGGATCATTCACGTCACGCAGAAACAGAAACCGATTGACAACTTGTCGCAAAAACAAATGCGATAGAGAAAGACCCCCGACGCGCACCCGCCGAAACAAGTTCGTCCGGCTCGTTTGCTCCCACGTGGACCCCCGGACGCGACGCTTATACCGGTGTCAGTGGCGCCTTATATCTTTAACGCATTCAAACTACGTCGTCAGCGGCGTGCGTTGGCGACTCAGCGGCGTTATAGCGGCTTGATAACTGCGTGGTGTACACGTGATACTACAAACCCGATGGAAGAGATGGAAGAGAAGGCGGCGAGGCGGTGGGCTGCGGGGGCCGAGCGCAAGCGCCGCAAGCGGGCCGACAACCGTGCATTCGCACTTTCACATTCTCCCCCTCGGGGAAATGCGGGGGAATTTTTTAATCGTGCGTCTACCATTTTCTCAAGTATTTTTTTCTGGCTCCTCGAGAATTTTTCTTTTACTGCTTACCTATCCACGAAGGAACCAGCCATGACCACGACTAAAAACATCATCTGGAAATTTCCCAAGGTCCCTGCCACCACGGTCGTTATCGGCGACTCCCAGACCAAGCATCTCTACCAGCACTTTGACCCCAACCGACCAGGTACGCCTACTTTTATCACCCAGCCCGGAGCATGCATCGGCGACGTGCAGTCCCTCCTAGACTTCGTTCCGGATACTGCAAAAACGATCATCCTGCACGTCGGAACAAACGACCTGGCCACCGTCAATGGATCCACGGCATTCGAAAGATACAAGGCTCTCCTGGACCTGATTGTTCAAGAATGTCCGAAGGTGTCTCGTGTGTACGCGACCCTGGTGCTGCCAAGAACCACGAACCGCCGCCTCAGGATCCGCAACTACCGGTTTGTTGGACGGTGCAACCGAGAGGCGTCGTTCTTCAATCGGCTTCTCCGGAACTACTGCCGACGATCAAGAACCCTGTTCTACATTGACCACGAGCTGCAGTTCCATCCTGCGGCACGAGTTCTTGCAGCAGACGGCCTTCACCCCAGCTTCGAAGGCGTCGCTCTCATGGCCAGCCACCTCCATGGCATGTGCCTCAGCAGGAGGGGCCCGTCTACAACCTGGTCTTCGACCTGGCCGACCAACTCCGCGCCGGCGGAGCCGTCCCTTCAGGCCTCAACATCACCGCCGCGCAGCTACGCCGCCTCGGCCGCTGCCCCTGCGGTGCCTTCCACTGCAACCTCTTCGAGCCGGCAGTACAACCTCCGTTCGAACACTTCAAAGTTCCCGCCCCGCGGCCGCAAGGATTGACTGTGCCCTACTGATGCCGGTAACGCAACCAACCATAATGTCTCTAGGAAATTTTTAGATGCCAGAAAACTAACCGACAAACGCGTCCGATATGAGATGCATGCCTCCACTCTTAAACAGTACCTCAATTCCTCCATTGTGCCCAAAGGTCTTGCAATAGAATTAAAACCAGCCACATCTGAGTTGTCGCCTGCAAATAAGGAAAAGTGGGACAGTGTGCTCAAATCCGCTTCATTGGACTTGATACGCATAATTATCGATCACTACCAGACAAATTTTGAACTTTTGGTAAGGAACGAAAAACTTCTCTTTCCCCATCTCAACAAACATGAGATCGAGTCATTGGCCTCGCACGAATTAAAGGTTCGAGATAAGCTGTCTCATGTCAAGGCCAAAAAATTCTCGCGTGATAATGTTATCCCTAAACCAGACGGGTCCCCTGTTAGCACCTTACCAGTCACACAGCAAGAAGATGTCGAGAGTAGTAACATAGTCAACTTGTCAGATGCGGTTTTGTCCAATGCCGATTTGAGCATACTTTCTAGGGGTTTGAGTTTTTGCCCAACAACAGGGGGTTTTTCCGAATTCCTGCTTTTTAAAGATCTGGAAAATTTTGCCCGTACTATGAGGTTGAAGGAATACTTTCATGACCTCGAAAAATGTAGTGACACTGCTAAATTGCTTCCAAGCCCTCAACACTGGACACCACCCCCCCAGCGGGACGAGTGCTTAAATATCTATATCAAAGCTGTGCAACAAGACATCATTGAAGCTTACAAAAAGCAGTCTACCTTCCGCCATAACCTCTCCATCAGTGAAAAAAATTCATTAGAAACCCTCTCTCACCGCACTGATATTGTAATTAAACCAGCTGACAAAGGTGGTGCAATAGTAATACTTAACCAGGTTGACTACGTTAAAGAAGCACAAAGGCAGCTATCAGACTCGTCATTCTACAAACCACTCGAAAATGATCCTACAGCCGACTTTAAAGAAACCGTTAAAGAACATCTCACTCAATTGGTGAAGGATGGAGTAATGGCAGAAAGAACCGCCCATTCACGTGTTCCGCTTAATCCTGTAGCTGGCAAGTTTTACTTGCTGCCAAAAATCCACAAAAAAGATAATCCCGGCCGCCCAATCGTCGCGGGGATAGGCACCGTCACGGAACACCTTTCGCGGTACGTTGACTCGATAATTAGCATCATACCGCCTAGTTTTCCTTCCTACATTAAAGATACTAACCACTTCCTTTCGGACGTTTTAGATTTGGATATTCCCAGCAATTCCCTCCTGGTTACAATGGATGTTGCGTCACTCTACACAAATATTCCGCACGACGATGGAATCCGAGCAGTAACTCACGCTTACAGAGAAGCAACCTTTGACAAACTTGTTGATGGCTCTACACTAAGCACTCTTCTTCGGCTAATTCTAGAGCTTAACAATTTTGAGTTCGATGGAAAACACTACGTCCAAATAAGTGGCACATCTATGGGAACACGCGTAGGGCCAAACTATGCCAATATATTTATGGGCGTCCTAGAGGGTGAATTTCTGAATAGCCAGGGCTTAAAGCCACTCTATTATAAGCGTTTCATTGATGATGTATTCCTGATTTGGACCCACGGGCAGACGAATCTGATAACCTTCATAGACGCGTTCAACTCTGCGCATCCCTCCATTTCTTTTTCTTACCAATACTCCCCGTCTACTGTTAATTTTCTTGACGTAAACGTCACCGTCTCAGAGGGCAAACTGATAACTAAACTGTACCGAAAACCGACCGACAAACAACAGTACCTACATTTTCAAAGCAGTCACGTCAAACATTGCAAAACCGAAATTCCCTATAGCCAAGCTCATCGTTTTCGTCGAATTTGCTCAAAGGAAGAGGACTTCAATGATAATTGTAAGGAGCTACGCAGTGCACTTCTGAAACAAAAATATCCCGTTGAAATAATTGACAACGCTATAGACAGAGCACGAAACCTGAATCGCTCAGACATTCTCAGAGGCACCAAAACCTCCCAGGACAAACCGCAAACGAACTTGGTCTTAACACATTCCGCATCTGTTCCCAAAGTCTCGTCTATACTAAAAAAGCACTATAACATTCTTACCCAAAGTGAGCGCCTAAAACATATTTTCCCGAACCCCCACGGGTTGTGTACAGGAGAAACAAAAACATTAGGGATGTCCTGACCTCATCCAAAATAAGGACTCAAACGACCGGCGGATGCAGTCCTTGCGGGAAGCCTCGATGTCAAATATGCACGCACATGTCCACAACGGATACCGCGGTCAGTTCAGCCTCTGACTTTCGTCTAAAAATCAAAGGAAACCTGAACTGTGATAGTTCCAATGTGGTATATTTGCTCCAGTGTACGGTGTGCCACCTACAATACATCGGGCTAACACAAAAGTCGTTCAGATCTAGGTTTAATAATCACAAGTCACATTCCAAAACTCTGCCATCTCTCCCGTTGTCAAAACACGTTAACCTTCCTGGGCACTTTTTTGACCACGTCAGAGCCACGATATTAGAATCTGGGTTTCGCTCTCACCATGATCGAGTAATCCGCGAATCGTATCTCATTTACAAGTTGAAATCTGCATCTTCAGGCATTGATGAGAGTTGTGGGAAATTATCGTCTTTGGTGGGGGGATACGGCCCGTTCGTCACATGGCCTTTCGCCATAGGCCGTTTCGTAATAGGCCGTTTGGTCACATAGGATCATTCGTCATAGGCCGTTTCGTAATAGGCCGTTTGGTCACATAGGATCATTCGTCATAAGCCAGTTTGTCACAGGTCAAAAAATGAATTTCCACGTGTTTTTTTTTCGACTCGAAAGAGAGAAGCTAGGCACAGGTTTAATTAGTTTTTTTTTTTGCTTTGGGTCGTAAATCTAGCAAAGCTCAACAGAGAATGCAAGCCAGAGTGGGAATTAGGGTGGCGTGTTAGGACAAGATTATAGATACGCGTTCAACAACCCAAGACAGAAAGTCTCAAAGTTCTTGGAAGACGGGCCAGGCGTCTAAGTGGTCCCGTAATAGGGAAAGTGGTAGCACCGATTTTCTCGTTCTTGGAAATTTCACATGGGCCATTTCGTGTCACTTATTAGTGGTTTAATACAAGTGGTGCAACTAATTATTTGATGAACCTTTCTCCAGTAGCCATCTTCGCATGCGCGGGGCGCCGGTCCGCCATTCTTGGCAGTAGCTCTCGGGCAAAATAAAAAAAAGGGCGCCCCCTCAGCTAGCTGCTTGGGGAGCGGATATGCCTTCTATTGGGCTGCACATTTTTATATCCTCCTTTCGGACAGTTCGAGTGAGTTCTAGTGTGCACACGAAAAAGGCTTTCCAAGGAAAGGGGCAAAAACGACCACGCTGCGAGCACTTGGCTACCAGTGAGGGAGCAACGAAAATGAAAAAAAGTTAAGAAAAAGGAGTGCTACGGCCACTGAAAATTCGTCACGCGAGCGTGCGCCTGCTACGGTGACATTCATGTGAAAGGCAAGGGAGACGGGTGGGAGCGGTATGGACTGCAAGACCAGGATAATTCGTGCACGCTTCCCCGAAAGCCAAACATTTTTTGGGGTGGGCCTTACTGGCAATTTAGGATCGCCGTGGCGGCCGCTAAGAGGACCGGCACTGCGAAAAGGTGCGCAAAGTAGTTATAGTCATGCCTCATCACCACTTTCGTCTAAAAAAAGCAACGAATTTTGTTTTTGCGTTCCTCGGACGAACTTTCCTAAGTGACAAACTGGCCTATGACGAATGATCATATGTGACCAAACGGCCTATGACGAATGATCCCATGTGACCGAACGGCCTATTACGAATCGGCCTATGACGAAACGCCATGTGACGAACGGGCCTACACCCTTTGGTGGGCACCTAAGCCATTTTCACTGTTTTCCTCTCACCGTTTTTTTTCTTGTTTCATTCGCCCTACCGAACACTGTCAGCCACCACACGTTTCCCCCCCCCCCCCTCCCCACCCTTGTCTGTCTCCCCTTTTTTTTCGTGGAATAGTAGCTGCATTCCCAGTACGCCTCCGCTCCCGCGGTTGGCAGCCCCCTTTGGGGGGTTAAATTTGTTATCGCGAACGCGCTGTCCGCGACGTCACTCACCATCTTCTTCGATGTTGCACGGTTCCCCCACCCCTCCGCTTCTTGGACTGTCAATCATTACTCACTTCTTTGCATGCGTCCATCATGCTGTGACATGCTTTTATTGTATACACAGAAACTTGTTGACCCTTACTGGCTACCGATTCAATAGTTGCTTTCACGCAGGACACACCTAGTTACTTCCTACCTGGCTAAATAATTGGTTGCGTTGCTGGCACGTGCGCTCTTCTGTGACTTCTGTGAACTTGTAAAGTGCCCTGACATTACCCAAGCCGCCGGTAATTGGTGTTTTCAGGAATGGATGCGTCACCGGCGGCTTCTGTTCTGTATTTATTTGTTGATCGTGTACTTTGCATTTCGAGTGTCGAGACGTTCCCTGCACCATCCATCTATTCGTGTAATTCGTATGAAAAGTGTATTTAAACAACTCCCTACCCTGTTTTTTTTTTGATGCAGTTGAATATTGCTGGGCTTTTTAGAAAAGAGTTTGTCATCATGTATAGTGCCACATGTATAATGCCCTCCCTTCCCTGTTCCCTCGCCCCAAACCCGCCAATGTTGTTAAAAAAAGGGTACACTGCAGCACACCCTCTGCACCTATATAAGCGTGCGTGCTCCAACGTTGTATGTTACTCAAGATGAAGACTGGTCCCGCAGTCGAAACGTCAGTAAACCACTGTTTTTGTTTTTAATCTTGCGTCTACCATTTTCTCAAGTATATATATATATATATATATATATATATATATATATATATATCAGGGTGTCGAACCGAAAAAAATACCGGTTCAGTTACGGTTCGGGTTCGGGTGAAATAGTTTCGTTCCGGTTCAGTTCCGGTTCGACAAAATCACGTACCGAACCGGTTCGGGAGCTTGAACCAGTTCGCGAACCGGTTCGGGAGCTTGAACCGGTTCGCGAACCGGTTCGATGAGTTGAATTATCACTGAAATTAGAAAAAAACATTTACTAGTTTAAAACGACCGTCAAGTCAAAACACAAACAAAAATTAAAAATTCTGCTGTTCCCCAAGGGCAGTGGCGCAATTGCAAAGCAAACTTTAAACAATCACGAGATATTAGAAAAACAGATGAAGTGGCGACGATTTACCACCTTCTTTCTCGCTCAGACTTTATGTTGTCCCAGCGACTATTCATAAAGCCACCGTCAAGAGATATGACGGTGAGATATATTTTCTGTCCTTTCCTTTTTTGTTGAAATCGCAATCGTCGCTATGCAATCACCCATCACGCTAACCTTGAAGCCTTAAATTTAGTCCTGCGTACTGGCGCGTTCAAATACCAGCGCTTAATACCAATGGCGCACATTTTTTATATTTGTAACAAAACAGAAAAATCCTACAGCAGGCACATAAATACTACCAATGAATTAGAATATTTGGTCACCCTGAATAATTTGTTAGCTGTCACCTTATCGAATGTGTTAGCCACACTTTTGTTAAAAGTAAGCTTTAGTAAACGCTCAGTCACTGCATTATTGCTCTGACCACTGCAATTCCTTTTGCGATACCGAAAGTGTGCATTACAATCAGTATGTCATCGTACCGCCTGAACCCCTACCATCGTTCCGTGTGCTAAATTGCGGGATCTTATAACAGATAATGCGGTTACAAAATGAAAGGGAAATTTGACACGCGGAGCATGAGATGGGACTTTTTGGGTAGACGCTCTTTAATTCGTCCACAGCAGTACTCCCCTCCGGAACGAGTCGAAGTAGAAGCAGTGTAGCGAGTTGGGCAAACGGCTTAGCAAATGGCTTAGCCACTGAGTAGCTCCTGCGGTCACACTTGTCAAGTATTAATAATTTGCAGGTGTCGGACCTTTTAAACAAATTATGAAATGCAAAAAGTTTGCACACATCGGGTGTGAGCTTTCGCTGTTGCGCAGTGGAGCACTCCTGTAGCCTGACTGCTCCAATGAAGTCGCAACTAGGGAAGGGCAAAGTCGTTTTATATCCCCTGCAAGCTGCCGAGAATGGCATTTCGTTTGGTCAGCTTGCACTACGCTCGCGCCTACAGCAGCAACAGACCATTGCTACATTGGTGCTCATTCATTTCCCTTGTTGTTACATAGAGCGTGATAGTGTTCAATTGTCTGGAGGGGAAAGTGCGCGAGCAAGTACGAAGTTGATGGTACGTGAAAGAAAAAAAAAGTCTGAATTGCATTGACTGTGCAATATCAACAACAGAGGGTCGAACCGTTTCGGAATGAATAGGTAACCGCTATTTCTTTTTTCGGTTCAGTTCCGGTTCGGGTTCAGCGTGCTCAAAAAATAACGGTTCGGGTTCGGGTTCAGTTCCGGCAAAAATATCGGTTCGGTTCCGGTTTTCGGTTCGGTTCGGTTCCGGTTCGACACCCTGATATATATATATAGTAAGGAAATGAGGGGCTCGTTGAGGAAGTACAGAAAGATAGGTCGGCAGTCGACAACGCCAAAGGAGACATAGGGGTGTGGTTAGGCTCTTTTTTTTTACTGCGGTTAATGAAGTCAACATTTGTTATATACAGAAGAAAGAAAGAAAAACACGCGCCCAGAGTGGAGACCGAACCCACGCCTTTCGATTCCCCACTCTGGGCGCGTGTTTTTGTTTCTTCTGTATATTAAAAAATGTTAACATCATTAACCGCAGTAAAAAAAAAGAGCCTAACCACACCCCTATGCCTCCTTTGGCGTTGTAGACTGCCGACCTATCTTTCTGTATATATATATATATATATATATATATATATATATATATATATATATATATATATATATATATATATATATATATATATATATATATATATATATATATAAATATATATGTGTATATAACCACACGGTCCACACCCCTCAGCGTTTTGGTAACACCCCCCCAAAATCGAAATTCTGGATAAATCCCTGCGCGAACGGAGATATAAACGCGTCAGTTACCCCACAATATTTAAAAGTGATGTACGCTTTTGAAGGAGGCTTTCCCCTAGTCTGTTTGGGAAACCGGCGGAGGGGGACCGTTGACATTGTGACGACCGCGATGACTGCCATGAGAATGCCGGAAGCTGACGGGAGTCAAGGGGTCAAAGATAGGAAGAGGGCACTATCAACGCCGATTGTAGATTTCATGGCCGTAGGCCTGCCGCAGTGACTTCACGGGATGGTGGCCCAGCGACGCCGGCGAACGCGGCGGTAAACCAGTGTTTCGTGCACGTTTTAGGAAAGACAACGCTCGCGCGTCCGCAGATACTGCGATTTTTTACCTTGTATGGTTAGACCCAATAAACGATGTGGCAAAAAAAATCTGATTTAGCATCCTAGCATAATTGTTCCGCGTGGTAACAAACTATTGCATAGGGCTTGTTAATGCTTTGATGTCCCTGCTTTACCGCCACAGCAATCGACGGAAACAAACGAATGATTTCAACAACCTGATTATCAAAGACGATTTATTCAGGTAAAAGAAACCACACGTATTCTACCGGTTACTCAGTGTTTGAAGCTTCTTTTTTTCGACTTTGCACTCGCGTCACGAATCTCATCATTCATTATGGAGCATAAGTTCTTCAGAAAAATTTCATACTGCACCACAAAATGTGCTTAAGGACAACATATTTCGTGTGTCCGGCATCAGAGCCATCAAAATCAAATGGGTCATCATCAGTGAGTAGATCCAGAGTGAGATCTGTCGCCAGTTGATGCTGGTTTGGAATCGTTAAGAAGTCGTCTCGTCTTGACAATTCCTCAGCGACTGCGTAGCTGTGTGCAACGGCGTTGACAGAAAACATTGAGGGATGTACGAGTCCTCCCCTGTGAAGCTTCTTCACAAGGTCGTAACTCGGATGCTCCACGGGGACAGTGTGATCTGTCTGTTCACGTTCCTGTCCCATTTCTCAACAGCACCAAGGACCTCCATAATTTCTTTCTTTCCTGTAGCTACATCCGGAAGCGAGATGTGACGTCGGAGCTTCCTATAGTCGCGGCCTTCAAGTATAATGAAACACTATGCTGAAATCCGGCTTGATGGTGACGGAATACTTTATGCCCGGGGCATCCTCATCAACGGTCTGCAGCAGGACGAGGCGTTCATTCGCTTCCATCGCGTGCCAGAAAGTCGATGAATCGCACCTCGCGCAGTCTCCCAGATCCTTGATTGACTGAATCCTGTCCTCTTAGACTGCGTGTTGGAATTGCTCGGCCGATTGCTGAAGAACGTTCTGCAGGGCACTTGACTCCAGGCGCAATCGTTTCGCTTCCGGAGCTTCTCTCGCGCTGGTCAGACATTTCGGGCAATCGGGGAATATTGACGGAACTGCCCCTAGTAGACGCCAAGGGGCCAGTGACTGTTCGCCCAGTCGAGTCGTCCGTGTACGACGTTTCAAGTGTGATGTCTTCCGGGTGGAGGTGAAGCTCACAGACATCAACATGTTTTGTGGCTAGTACTTCAGACCTCTGCTTTAAATTGCAATCCTTAGCAGCACTGCTGAGCTTGGACGTAGCATATTAATATTCAAAAATTGTTGATCGCAATCTAATACTGCAGCTCATCTCGCGCTGAATGAAATGCATAAAAAAACTGCGAAGAACCACTCACCCTCGTGCTCTCGGTTGGAAGGAAGTTTTCCCGCGGTACAGCTCCATTCATTCCGCAACTCTTCATCCTTCGGAAATGGGAGTATCCCTACTTTGGATCCGTTCTTGTAGTTCCCGCGACACCGAGGTACACAACACTCGTTCGGCACCACACACTCACGTGTTTGCGCACGCACATCATACAGACTCTATGCACGCGGGCGCAACGAAGTCACGGTGTCGCACACACGCTGATGCACATAACCGCGCTCAGCATGATGACTTCGTGGCTCAACAGTGGCCGGAAGAACGAAGGACGAACCGCGAGGATCAGAACGAATGGGCCTCGTGCATTGCAGTTTCAAGAAAACACGTAGGGCTACCTGGTAGCGGCGGCGGACGTTTTTCAGAAGTAGAATAACCGTACACGGATGAGCTGCTTGCGACGCCGATATGCACAAAGCACACGTTACCCGAAAAAAAAAATACAACCATAGTTGCATTTGCGCATCTGCACGCTGTTTGCCTTGCGACCGCTGCGAAAAAAATACCATGCCGGGAAAATATACCCTTAAAACGGAAACAGAAGCAGCGCTACGCAGCGGCACAACCATAAACAGATGGGCACACACCAGCCACAATTCGGAAACTCGTATACACAATTTTATTTAAATGACTCTCAAACATACTGTCGCCTACAACTTCTAGTTTGCGTTTCTGGCACCGCCGATCCAATGAAACTAGGTCAAGTGCAGCTTGCTGCGCACAATATTTTTGCTGACAAAGACAACATGCAGGAACACAACTACTTGCGCAGGCATGTAGTTATACGACCACCACGTGCAACTCTATCAACTATGAAACACCCTCCATTATTCCAAATGGTCTTTTTTCGTCGGAAACGAATGCGAGAGGAACCATTTGTGCAAAATGACAGCTCTCGCTGCGGGATACTCTGTCCGTGCACGCGGATATGTCGAACGATACAAGGGTAAAGAACAAGGTAAATAAACGTTTAGACGCTGTCATGAAAGCTTCCTCACGCGCATCTAGTCCACAAAATATTCGCATGTTAAGCGCGCGTTTATCAACCTATGAAAGCGTTAAAAAAAGCGTAAAGAAATATATTTCTGAGCCCATCCAACGAACACTCATCGTAGTTTCAACAGTTCTAGGTAGCGTTTTGAGGCGCAGTCATATTTTCAAATACCTGCTTCTACAAACCTGAATCTTCGGGCTCTTGAAGTCGTATCCTTTGGTGTCGCAATACACACGAACGTTTCGCCGCGATTTCACACACACTTCGAACACCCTTGGCACCGACAACGCACAGTGGAGTTTACACCGGAGAAATTCGCTTCTTCAAGCACCATGAAAGTCGCGTCGCCGATATTCTCTTCACAAAGCCGTTCGCCAATTGGCGAACGGCTTTGTATAGCAGTTAACTGCTAGATGATACCAATTGTGCCAGTTATGCCTTGACCCCAACAGGTTAATTTGAACAAATGAATACGTTTCCAGCGTCATTGGACGGTTGAACGCTTTTCTTTCCTCCACAGTGCTGCATGCTGTGCGGCGATATCGGACACCGCCGGGACGTTTGCCCGACACCAGAGGCGACAGTGTGCGCCCAGTGTCACGAACGCGACCCTGCACCTGAGCACGCATGCGCACCGAAATGCAAACTGTGTGGACTCGTTGATTGATTGTGGGGGTTTAACGCGCCGACGCAACGCAGGCGATGAGGCGCGCCGTAGTGGAGGGCTGCGGATTAATTTTGACCACCTGGGGATCTTTATCGTGCGCCGAAATCTCGTACACACGGGCGTTTTTGCTTTTCGCCTCCATCAGAAAAGCGGCCGCCGCGGCCGGGAATCGAACCCGCGACCTCGTGCTCAGCAGCGCAACGCCTTAGCCACTGAGCCACCGCGGCGGGTAAACTGTGTGGACTCGAGCATCTAACCACAAGCAAAGAGTGCCGAAAAAAGCTTCGTCCGCCTCCACCACCACTTCACGTGCGCGAACGCCTTGCAAGGAGTGCGGTAACATACCAACGCCAGCCGCAACAACAACCATCAGCCCAACAACTACATCACCAGAAGGTTCAAGAAAATGTCCAACGTCAGCATCAGCCACCGCCACATGTAAGCTGGTCTTCAATTGCTGCTAACCCAGTAAGGGTACCTGAGGATTTTCCGCCATTGCCTGAACAACAAGCCCCCACTGCAGATAATCTTCGAATGCAACAGCTAGAAAAGGAAAATGAGCAACTAAGAAAACAATTAGAGCTACAGGCAGCCCGCATGGAAAAACTAGAGCAACGCATTGAGGAACTCCTCAATCACCTGGACACGATCAAGAAGGTGCCAGCGCAACACGTAGCTCCTACTGCGATTGCACTGGAGGTGACGCGACGGCCACCCAGCGTACCGACACCAACACAGATGGATATCAGTAGGCTTGAAACGCTGATCAGTCATCTCGGAAGTAAAATTGAACGTCGTATTGCAGCGATCGAACGAAGGCAGGAAGCCGCCGAGGAAGTGAAGCGGAAAAATCGCAGAAAACGCGGGGACTCTTCCATCAATAATCCGCCCAGCCGGAATGACAACCGATGATGAATGGGAACCTTGCCAGAGTGGGGAACCCTAAAAGCCCCCAGAATGAGCCAACCACAATATGGCAGTGGAATTGCCGCTCGTATCGCAGCAAGAAACATTCATTATCACTTTTTGCATCTCAACACGCACTGACACTCATTGCATTGCAAGAAACGGAGACAGATGAAATACAGGTCAGGGGATACCAAACATACACTGAAGATTCCAAGGCAAGGACGGCTATCCTCATCCAGGCAAACCAAACGGCCCAAACACATTCTCTTCCCACCTCATTGGATTATACACTTGTCGAACTCATCCCACCCAGGAAGACTCGAGGAAGCCTCTTCATCCTCAACATATACAGTCCTCCATCTGCACCACTCGGTGAGATCGACTTCCTCTTCAAAACAGTAAAGCAACGTACAAAAGGCCATGTCCTTGTAATAGTAGGAGACTTTAACGCACACCATACTACCTGGGGTTATCCAAGAGATAACAAAAAAGGCCAGCAGCTATACGAAGCCATCCGAAAGCATAACCTACATTTGTGCAATGTCATTATGTCCCCACCAAAATTAAAAATAGTGTCTCTAGAGACACGACGCCGGATTTGACGTTAACTTATGGTGTTAAAGAACCCATCTGGGAATGCCTGGAAGAAACGCTGGGCAGTGATCATTATATAATACAGCTGATGCTCCCCCATAACACAGCCCAACAAAGGAAAATAGGAACAGCCCGCATTACTGATTGGCGGAAATTTAGAGAGACGACACCAGCAGGTCCCATTGATGAAATTGAAAGATGGACGGAGCAGATGCTGGAAGCCGCAAAAAAACAGACTAAAGAATTCACATTAACGCAGGACTGCCCGGCCATAGATGCCCATCTTATGCACCTTTGGGAAGCCCGGCGGAGTCTCACTAAACGGTGGAAGAAACGCAGAACAAATCGGAAGCTCCGTATTCGTATCGCTCACCTGACCCAGAAAGTCACCGATTATGCAAGACAACTCAGTCAACAAAATTGGTCTCAATTTTGCACGACTCTCCAGGGCACCCTTGGAACTCGTCGCACGTGGCATCTCCTTCGCTCTCTAATGGGTAGCAAGGAAACTAAATCAGCCGCGTCGCATCGACTAAAACGCCTCATTCACAATTATCAAGGCACAGAAGAAGATCTCCTGGAAGAATTAAAGAAACCGGGGGAAGACACAAGTGACAAGGCCCCACTACCCCATGAACCGTACATGGGTGGCTCCAACCAAGAAATGGATGCTCCATTCACGATCGCTGAAATTGAAGCGGTGGTCCAAAACTTGACCCGGAATACTACACCAGGAAAGGACAAGATTCCAAACAAGCTGCCACGAAATTTGGACACCACGGCGTTAGAGGCTCTATTAGAATACATTAACGACCATTGGATTGCCGGAACACTCCCATCCCAGTGGAAACACGCCCACATTACACTGATACCAAAACCCGGTAAGCCACTAGCCCCAGGAAATCTGCGACCCATTTCCCTCACATCTTGTGTTGGGAAATTATTAGAACACATGGTACAAAATCGCCTTTCCCCGTTTATCGAAGATAATGGGCATTTCCCAACAAATATGTATGGATTCCGCCCACATTTATCCACGCAAGATATCCTGCTGCAACTTAAAGGAGCCATGAAGAGAAAACACAAGTTTGGTTCATTGGAAAGATTGCCTCGTTAAAACCATAACGACACCACTTATAACGCAAACTTCGCTCAAATAAGCTACATAATTAGGAAAAAAGGAAATGACAATGCGACCCACCTGCTCATTTTCCGCAACAGAACCTGTGATGTCACTTGAGAATGCTCTGCGATTGGCGGAGGCCGGCAAAAGCAAACGCATGTTAGGCAGGGCTTACAGTTTGCATAGCGAGCTAAATGCCCGTGAAACATACTGCACATTCTTTTTATGACAAAGAACGGTGGAGTAAACGGTTGAAGTTCTGAACGAACACGCAAGCGTGTATGCCAATGCGTACGAAACTACCGTTGGCCGAGCTCGACATCTCGCCGTTGCCACCGTCGCGCAGACGAATTTTCGGGTTCAAGGCTCTTCGGGGCCAACGAACCGTCCCAGCACGCACAGCCGCGACCTTGCTTGGTATCGCAATCCCTTCACAGGAGGTTGGCCGTCATATCGCCAACCAGCCAAGGTAAAAATAGAAACAAGGGGAGTTAGGAACACAGAGCAGCAACGAGATAGTGCCACTCGTCGCACAGGTTTCGGTATGGAGGTCGTGTTGGCTTGCTGCTATCGTTACGAGCTCGTTTACAGTTTACAACCACTGAAAACTTCAGTTTGTTCGAGTACTTTACAATGAAATTTCGTTGCTGTGTTTTGAAATACCCATGTAGTACGGGCCAATCGTCGAGGGAGTGCGACATCCCCGCCGGTGAGATCTCCTTTCATGTGCTGCCCAACCACGAACCTCGGCGAAGCAAGTGGCTACGTTTTGTGAACTTTGCAAACGGAGGAGAAAGAGAGCTAAAGGAAGTACGAGTGTGCTCGCTTCATTTCCGAGGAAGTGATTACGGCAGGGACCCAGACATGCTGGCGCTCGTCGCCGACTTCGTCAAAGCGCTCTGACCTTGGGGAAAAAAATTGTCGTACACACCGCGCATTGACGCTCGAATCTTTCTGGTCGGAGCAGAGAGCTCGAGCGAACGGCTTTCCATACACGACACCGGCCAACTGGCATAAGCGATACTGCTACTGAAATTGAAAATACGGCACATACGTACCAGTCTGTATTCGTCCGTCGCGACGGGGCTGACGAGGCAGCGGTGCCGACGGCTGGGCGTTCGTCGGTTGTGGCTATCGCGGAATGGTCGCTTTCCCGTCCGCCGCGTATCCCACAACTCTTGCCGCTCGTGCACTTGGAAGCATTGAGCGTTCAAGTGGTGTGAGGTTGTTAAATGCAAGCCCGAGCTCCTCGGCGAGAGTTTTGTTCTCCGGATCAGGCGATTCCATGACTAGGGCTGCGGGTGCACTAGGTTTTACTAGTATTTTTAAAATGGCCGCCGTCTCGGTCGACTCCCGCGTGTGGGTGCTATACGCCTCGAGATTCGCGATCGCTGCGCCGCCTGCCGCCGCTTCTCCGCGGCGTTTGCGGGATTAGCGCTGCGTGGCTGATAGGTGGTCATGCAGTGTTCTGGTTCTCTTTCGCTTCTCTTTGCCTTTCCGCGCTCTAAACAACTTGTTATGGTGACGTCTGTAAGCTGACTGCACGTTTAGGGCACCTAAAAAAAACAGCTGCGTCTTGGTAGAGCGCTCTAACGCCAACAAGAGCTACCCGGGGAGGCGGTTCTGCGCGCTTCTTGGCCGCTCTTGCGGGCGTCGGCGATGGCAGCAGCATATCACCGCTGTCACCTTCGAACACGTCAGCACAAGTGAATTCTATTTATTGTCGCCTCGCTTAGACCTGATATTGGCACTGTAAGTGGTTGGTTCGTTTTGCAGCGCAGACAACAAATGCGGCTTTGCTTCGAATATGTACGTCGTAGAAAAATATGTTTCGGGGACGTGATAACCCAATAGCTGACAAAAACTTGTGCCTTTTATGGGAATATAAGCCACGCGAAAATGTTAAATAGACTCAAAGGCTGTGCATTGTCAGATATGTGCCCACTCATGCCTTATAGTAAGAACCAAGGTATATGTTAATGAAACCACGGGAAAACGAATGGTCTGCAAGTAAGGAATAAATAGAATAGTCGTACGGGAATGAAAAAAAAAACGAGTGCAGCTTCTGAAATGCTAAAGACGTTTGTTCGAGCAAGGTAGTATTCACCAGACCAACTAGATGCGAAATGCACTGATATTTCGCTAGACATGGGGGGGGGGGGGTGTGTGAGAAGGAGGACGCTTAACTATCGTTGTTTACAAATGCGGAGCGGAATCAACGAATGAACGTTTTAGTAATCGCACACACAAGATGCGTGTTCACTTTTCGTTTGTTTTTAGCCTTGAAAAACGGCTGGTCACTCGGCGGACTCATTTTTTGAAGAATACAGGATAGGCAGTTCACAACCGATACGAGGTGTCGTTGGAAGAGTTGATTGATTGATTGCAGGGTTTAACGCGCCGACGCAACGGAGACGATGAGGCACGCCGTAGTGGAGGGCTCCGGATTAATTTTGACCACCTGGAGAGCTTTAACGTGCGCCAAAATCTCGTATACACGGGCTCGTTGGAACAGTGTCGTATCTGATAAGGGCCTCTGATTTCGGTTTATGCTAGATTCTGCAGTCTCCCTGTGTCATGACTCTTACGACGATGTTTCGAATAAGAGTTTGGTCACGGACGCGGATTACTCTATAAGCCCATCTTCGCGCTTCTCGTGGAGGATAAATGTAACAGATGAATCTTTGGGAGCGCTCACCTCGGGACAAGACGACCCAGCATTAAATTTGTCGTCGTGTGCTGACTCCGGAGTGTGATTTTGCATTATCCGTCGTACTTCTTTGGTACAATGTTTGTGAAATTTATGCCGCATTGATCAATATCTGATATGTGATATTAACAGGCGTAACTTGCGTGCTGTCAGGTATGAGTGCTCCGCTAGATTTTGTAAGTGCACAAAGTCGATTTACATCAGTGTGTATGGCCGCAACATGACCATCGGAGGAAACACTGCTTACGGAGACACTGTCACTAAATTTCAGGGCAGCGAAATTGCAATCAGCTGCATGCAAATGCTGGCTTCGGGACGCCGGACTGTGACACACGCCCGGCGCTCATATAGATCTCAGTAAGATCGCGTCATAAACGTTTATACTCTCGTGAACATGCCACGCTTGCAAACAGAGTGCCTGCCCCACGTTATTCGGTATTTCGAACGCGGACAAACGATAAATCGCTGTCTTGAACGAGCCCCAAAAGCAACGGCGACAGGGGGGAGCGGGCCGGGGACTCCCGTGCTTGCTTTCGAAACGGGCCGCTAGGGGGATTTCAGTGGCGCCCCTACAGGCCGCGCTCGAGGCGTATATGGAGTCGACATAATAAGTATCTGTTTCATGGACCGGCTCATGTGACGCCATTGTTCACGTGACGAAATGTGCAATTTTGGCGGGAGATTTAAAATTTTGGCTTAAATTGCCTTATTTCTCAGTGAATAAAGCATCATTTGCTTCCGGGAAAGCGCTTGGGGTACTATGAAACACCTAATCTTTCGAATAAAACAAACTTTTGTTTTCTCTTCATGGCTCCTTTAAAGAAGAAATAATAGACAGGCTTTCCAATTCGCACAAAAGATGCATACTAGCTTTGGATATCAAAGGAGCCTTTGATAATGTTAACCACCAAGCCATTCTTCGTGGACTAGCCTCAATTGACTGTGGCCAGAGGCTATATAACAATGTTGCGGCCTTCCTGACAGGACGCACGGCAACCATCGGAATAGGCCACCTCCGTTCAAGAACATTTAAAACCATACCAAAGGGCACTCCACAAGGTTCGGTGATATCACCGCTCCTATTCAATGTAGTAATTAAAGATCTCCCTCGAATACTCAATGACATCCCGCATCTACGGCATGCGCTTTACGCGGACGACTTGACCCTTTGGACCCCCACGGGATCAATGGGGGAGCAACAAGACGCCCTTCAATTAGCCATTGACAAGGCACACGAATACCTTCGAGCCCGAGGACTACAATGCGCCCCAGAGAAGTCAGCTCTGCTTACTCTAATATCTGGGAAAGCTACGCAGAGGACGAAAAGCATCCCTGAGCCCGAGCTCACAATACAGGGCAAACCAGTTCCCAGTGTGCCTCATCTGCGTATTTTAGGGCTTGTGTTTCCCAAAAATGGATCAGGAATGCATACAATTGCCCCTCTCAACCGCACTCTCAGCCAGCTAATGCACCTCATACATCGGGTGTCGAATAGAAGGTTTGGCTTGCTGGAGTCGGATACCCTGCGCATCATACAGGCACTGCTCATCAGCAGGGTCGCATATAGCACTCCCTATCTTGCCCTTAAAACAACGGAGAAAGCCAGATTGAATACTATAATTCGACAAGCTTACAAGATCGCCTTAGGACTACCGTCAAAGACATCAACAAAAAGGTTGCTCCAACTGGGAATACATAATAGTCGGGAGGAGATAGAGGAAGCACACCGAACCTCTCAGCTTGAACGACTGAAGCTGACTCACACGGGAAGGACGACTTTACGACAGCTAGGATATGCGACGCCACCCAGGCAAGACCACAAGATACGTGTTCCATTAGAGATTCGACAGCACATCCGAGTTCTACCGATACCAAGAAACATGCACCCCGTTCATAACAAGGCACGCCGCATCGCTAGAGCTAAAGCCGTCAACGCCAAGTATGGAAATAACCCAACAACAAGATTCAGCGACGCAGCCACATATCCGAATCAACCAGCACACGCCGTCTGCGTTGTTAACGCGGCCGGTCAGGAAATGACAGCTATGACTGTGCGTACAGCCTCAACAGAAGCTGCAGAGGAAGTTGCAATTGCCCTGGCTGCCACGACCAGCAAGGACTTTATAACAATACTAACTGACTCGCAAGCGGCATGTCGAAGTTATCAGCGGGGGCGCATCTCTACACCAGCACTTACCATTCTGAAAAATATTGCAGAACTACCTGATATGGAAATCGTCTGGGTTCCTGGGCATGAATCCATCGACGGTAATGAGGCGGCTCACACCGCTGCCCGCGCGTACATACACCGGGCCATTACCCGAGACGGAATGTTCTCCGCTGACACCAAAACGGACCCACTTCTCCGGTACTCAGACGTCCTGGGACATTATAGGCTCGGCAGAAGAGTATTCCCACCGCCTCATCCTCAATTAAGCAGAGAAGAAGCCACCACTCTTGGGCGATTGCAGACGAATTCTTATCCCCACAGCACCCTCCTCCATTCCATCTACCCGACTCAGTATCCCTCCCTTTGCAATTTCTGTCCAACGCCGGGCACCCTGTACCACCAGGTATGGGAGTGCCAAAAAACTCCAAACCTACCCCCAATCCCCTTCCCAACTTTTGAGCAGTGGATGGCTCGTCTGGTCGATCCGGACCTTGGACACCAGCAAGAACTGGTCAAGAGGGCCTGGACGGCAAGTCGCAGCCTGGGTATCCCGGAATAAGGATCCCCTCCACCGGGCGAGTGCCCTGCCATCAGCACTTATGCTCAATAAATGTTTATTCTCCTCTCCTCCTCCTCCATGGTTGGACGTCAACATCATCGAAATCTGTCGCGGGGGCCAGGGGCCCACAGGACAGGAGTTTCTGGATTAATGGAGCGATCGCTCCTACTGTCACACATACAGTACCGCTTCCAGGAGGCAACACACACACGCGCACTCCGACAGTCCTCTCGTTTTCCTCGGAAGTTAGCTCGTGGGTTTTCGTCTTTTTATTTTTATCTTTCACTAGCGGTAGTACCCGGCGGTGCCCGGGTGGGCCATTATATTAAGGACAGCAATTGGTATTTGTTAGTCGCCATTTTGGGTAAGTTGAGCAGTGGTAGACACTGGGGAGCGCCTGCCTGCTGTCAGTACATAGGCTCCTACTTCAGGCGCGACGTGGTAATGTGAAACGACTGGTACTCGTGTTTTACTCACACTCTCGCTAAACAAATTGCACCAAGATGGCGCGTTTGAGTGAATGAGTCACTGAGTGAAAAAGGTTTTATTGAGCCGGCGAAGTGGGAGTGGTTCCCAATTTCAGAAAGCCATGTGATGAGTGGGCAGCCTTCGCTCTGGAGGAAGTATTGTCTGGACATCCAGATCGCTGTTAGTCGTCACCAGGTTCTCCCACAGCTCAAGGTTTGGAAAAGTGGATGGAAGAAGGAGGAGCTTGGTTTGCTTTCGCTCTTAATATGATATGAGGAAGAGTGCCAGGTTGCAACCGCAACTTGAATTCGGCAGGAGATTGCGCTGGGAACACAAGATGGAGACCGGCTGGATGAGGGGTATTCTTCTTCGAAGGAAGTGCTATCTCAGAAGATACGAACGATGCTCATCGGGACAGGTTTATCATAAGTAACATGGGCTTCCTACGGGAGGCGCGAGGTTGCAGGAAGTCCCAGCAGATGCCGAGGGCTAACCTTTGCGCTTTTTACTGGTACATCTTATCTTTTACATTTATGATATATGACACCTGCTCCTACTGGAGACGCGTAGTTGCCGAAGGTGTCAAGAGATGGCGACCGCTAAGTGAACGCGGGAAAACTCAACTGAATTTTACGTCCAAAAGGAAGCAGATTAAAAAATCTCGCTGGCCTTCTAATCGGCATCTTAGGAAAAAACCTGAAAGTAGATTTCAGGCAATTAAATGGGCAGCATTTTCAAGAAAAAAACGAATGGGAGATATCAACTGGCTGGGTGATTATTTGTGAAAGTGTAAAAACACAGTGTTTTCACGAAATCCCGCTTGCCTCTATTGGGAGGGTGTTGAGATAAGTGTTGAGATAAGTGAGTAAGTTGCCTACCTCAACAAAAACCAGTTCGATATCTCCGATGGCGGGCGGTAAAAAAATTAATATGTGAAAAACAATTTTACTGCTTTTCACTCTCACCATTGTGGAATTTTTAAAATTTTAAGAAATATTGACCTCCAACACCGTAATGAGAACGTGCCCTTGCAATATGTAGCCGTTTGAAAGAGCAGTTTGGTTAGACGTGTACATAACCTGTCGGGCCTTTGTGGCTCATCAGCCGTGTCATTTGCAAAAAACAATTTGACCCTTTTAGCGGCGTCGCAGAGCGAAATCCTTAAAAACGGTTCTGTGCATTTGTATGAGTAACATATTCTAGCAAAAATCAGTTGGATTACTGAAACGGTGAAAGACTTATTTGAGAATCTTTAGGAACACCGTTTTAGTTCCGGAATGCGGAATCACATCGCTGGTGTAGGTTAGGGCGAAATCCAAGAACTACTTTTTAGGTATTCTTAAGGGCTATTTATATCAGCAAAAAGCGCTTCGATATGTGAATGGGTGACCGAGAAAATCACGAATTCGCGAAACCACAATTTAGCCCTTTTCTTCGGTTCAGAGGGCAATTTCCGGAAAACCCAATGACGCAAATAAACTAGTGAAATTTCAAGTCTCTAGGTCTAACAGTTTTGGCTGGGCGTTGATGAGTCAGTCAGTCAGTCAGTCAGTCAGTCGGGCACTTCTTTTTATAGGTATAGATTAGGCCGTCGCCGCTGGTTTTCAGTAGAAGCCGTTGCGAAAGGAGTGTGCTCGCGCGCAGCCCGGAGTGTGATGAATCGCTTTCCTGTCGCCTTTGCGAACCATTTCCGTTTATTAAATTACCGCCCTTTGGCTGTTCGCCCCACATTGCAACATAATAGCGGTCGTTCCTTCTTTCTTTATTTTAACAACAGGTTTTTTTTTTTTTTGCACTCGTGGTAGCACTTGAAAACCTTTTTGCAGTTTTGTTTACAAACTCGACTAAATATATGGTTCTTTAGTAAAAAAAAAAGTTCGCGAGACAAGTTAGTGCGTGAGAGATCCCGAGAAAAGATAATTGCTTCTCTGAAAGGGTCGCCCCGCCGGCCGCGGCAACCCGACGACAGGAACGGCTTCTCGGCCGCTCCAACTCGGTGTTGCTCCAACCCCGCTGGCCCCTTCCTTCTCGGATTGGCCTCCTATGAAGAGGGCCCCCACCCCGTGACGTAGCTGCCGTCGCGAACACGTGACATACGGCCTCGTATCTAGTCGCTGTTGGCACTATTCGCCGCGAGATTGAAATGTAGGTGGCGACAGCGCTGCGCCGCTAGTGTGGATGCTCCGCTGAGCGTCCCGGGAGAATGCCCACTGTGGGCGCGCTTCGTGCCTTTCTCGCGCAGTATGTGCGCACAAAAGGCGCAGACAAGAGTGGTATTGCTGTAGTTCCGTTCCTCAACGGTCAATGTATAGCATGGAGGCGGCAATAAGTTTTCATTACTACGCCAAAAAAGCGGCGATCCATCGGGCACCTCAGAACGGCCGCAATAATGACAATGAACTTGCACGCCGTGGCTCGTAGCAAGCTTGATCTTTCAAAATATGACTTTGGGCCTTCTATAAAATCATAAATAAAAACATATCAGGAAGCCTCGATCTCTGGAATTCAGTTCACAAAAGCAGTTTCAATCGCTTTCACTGGTAGCAGAGGACACAGAAAATTGGTGGCCAAATTCCAATACATAGAAATTTTTATTACGGTCTTGCATTTGTGGGATGCCCTAAAATGGTAACACCACTGAACTGCCCCGACATCTTTTCTGAGCGATTACAATATTTTTTGTGTGCTTGAAGGGCAACATAAAATTACTAGATATAAAGGCAATCGTTCTAACAGGTCTTTTGCGTGCAGCTTTAGTTAAATGAAATTTTAGCGACTCTGAAGCAAGGTTTGATGCACAACGGTGTCGGATGCTTATTTAAGGCTTTCATCGCAAGTGAACTTGCGAATTAAATTGCTAACGCACGCAGTACAATAAACATCTCATGTTCAGCTAGACTTGCAAAGTGACAGGCAGGTTTACAGTGTGTAAACGCTTCTGGGACCCCACAGTTAACACAAGATTTTCTGATGCGTATGCACTGTTGACCATTTGCGTTCCTTTTAAAATCTAACAGGTGCCTAGAACAGCGAGATGTGTTGGCATTCTTGCGTAATGTCGCTTACGAACCATAAAGATGACAAATGAAGTTGCCGTGTTGCAGATGTAGTAAACGTTCCCTTTTAATTTCTAGTTACGAAACCGCGCAACGGGTTCCCGGTAACTAATTTGTGTTGTAAATTAAACCTGGCTTTTGTCTTGGCATTTACTTCTTGAGGATTGGGGGGTGGGTGGGGGGGGGGGATAGGGGGGGGGGGTGTTCTGCCAACGTTCGAAGCGCAGCGAGAAGAGAACGCATGTAACGCGACAGCCAAACCTTGGTTGTCAGTATTACTGGCAATCGAAAGTACGTCGTGTTCCGTAGCGATGAAAAAGCAGTACTTCAATGAGTAGACACCGGTATTTTCAAAACTGATTAACAGCATTTTTGCCCGAGATTGTCCGGGAATCGTGGCTGGCCTTTTTCAGAATTATATTTAAAGCGAGCATTGCGGGAAAAATAAAAAAAAAAAAATCCAGCGAGTCACGGCACACACCCTCCACACATGTGGGCAACAACGTGCATTATATTACGGGATTTTTCCTCCCTCTTTAAACTTAGGTCCACTTCAAGAGGTTAAGACGTGACCATATTAGGCGTTTGGCTATGCTGAGTGAAACATTTCTGGACAAGCTGATTCGTATCGGGGTTTGAAAATGGGATATATGAAAATGACACACGAAATGCCACAGGACAGGCACAAACTCACAACTGCTAAATTTTACCGAGAAATCCCCCCTAAAAACTCTTGCGCATCCCCAGAAACGTATTTTAAATATAGCGTAAAATTAGCAACACATTATAATTAAAGACTGCCCAAAAATTGTATTTAGTTTCGAAAAGGTACGGAAAGAATTCGGTCGCAGAGGCGCTTGCGGGTGTAAAATACGTCCGCGGTAATGTATTGGCGATAGCGCATGGCTCGTGTGCAGTGTAATTGTTTTTGTTTGTTTCTTCTTTCTATAAGGACACAGCGCAATTTTACAAGGGTGCGGAAAATGCACGGGTATGCACAGGTCTTGTCGCTCCTTATTCGTTTCATAATAACCACCACACCACCTTCGAAAAGCCCCCTTTGCCTTTCCCGATACGGCAGACGACAGCACTCATCAAATAGAAAAGCACTATGTGTCGAGGCATGTTTATAACCCGTTTCACCACAGCGGAGATGTTTCGTGAAAGTAAACCAGCGCATTAACCCGCAACGGCCGCTGATTATTGCACCTCTAGAGGAGACGCGCAAGCCGAGGTAACTATGGCATCGCTTACGGCCAAACGAGTACACATATTGGTTGTTTTATCGCGTGCGACACGAGAGTTGCGCTGCGCGCAACGTGAAAGAGCAGACGACGCGAAAGCGCCATCCACACTAGCGGTTCGTCCAGCCGCCGTGAAGTTTCCATTCGCTCCACGTCGGGCCCTGGCGACTCGTTGGCTGGGATGCGTCAATGGGCAGGCGACCAGGCACTGTTATGCACTCGACGTGTTTACAATGCAAAGGAATTTTGACGGCGCGGGGCACAATCATAGGCGTGCACGGTATTGACAATACTTTAAGACGAGCCGCCCGACAACCGATGGCAGGTGCAAGGTCTGCTTTTAGTTGGTCGGTTTTTATTTCTGTTATGTTTGTGTTTTGCTGAACACCTCCGGTTTTCTGTATGAGAATGAGAGGTGGGTCACGTGACTAGTATGAACCCTCCTAGCTTTGTTTGTCACGGTGGCCGACCAGTGGCATCAGAGCCATCCTCCCTCTCAAAGTGTGACCTCCCTGTTTTGGCAACACCGACTGGAAAGGGGTTTTGGGCGGGGTTTTAGGGGTAAAACCAAGGAGTGTGATGTTTTTAGGAGAGGGGAGGAAAGCGGCGAGCCCCGCTCGACGCGGGCCTTGCCAGACTTATTTTATGCGGTCATGAGCCTTGACAGTTGTAAATATACGTAGTGTAAATAAAGTGTACATATTTTACATCTTGCCATTGCTTCGAGTAGCTCATCGTTTGCCACGTGCCGTCGACCACGAGCCATCGTTTCATCGGATCCTCCCTTCGAGCATCGGCCGGCCGAGCCACCTATTATAACTGGACCTAAATGTATTTACCGCGCAAATTCTGTCCCTGGTACTTTTCTTGAAAAACCTGTTGTCAATCCAGAATATTTCGAGACCTACCCGTGATTTCCGGATTAGCTACTCCTGGGTTCTTTCTGCGTGAGTCCACGCCTAGCGGCAGGTGCCAGGCTCTGAAAGGGCGCTCTGTGTGCGTTCCACCTGCGAAAGCTTCCGGTCCGAGTGGAGCCGGAACTTCCTTTTTTTGCACAGCTTTGCAAGCGCTTAGCTAACTGCAAGGAACGAGGTTCCGGTGAATATGATAATCTGTCCTAACCCCGCCAGCCCCGCCGTGTTCAGCACAGATGGCCAGAGGGACCATTAGCAACAGACCCCCTCCCCTCACCTCTTTTGCAACTCATGCTAGGTGCCTCTGGGTGTGTGCACTAAGTATTAGGTGACTGCCACGGTCGTAAACACTTTGGACCCCTCTTGCACCTCTCATCCTCTCGCTGCCAGTTTTCGTCCGTAGTAGATGGCTAGTTGGCTGCGTCCCCTGAATTCGCACTTGAGGATCAGTTCGACAGACAACTGCGTGCCCCCCCCTCCTCTCTGAAAGCCAAAGGTGAAATCGCCAGCCCCACGCTCAGCCGTTTAGCTGGCGTAGCGCTTCCAACTCAATTGCTAGCAACCCTTTTAACTAAGCCGGTTGTGGCCACAATATGAACCTCGGAGGGCAAGAAGAACAAAAAACAAGAACAGCCCAGCTAGGCCAATTTCAAGCCCCAGCGCGCCGCGAAGTGATCGGGAGCATCGAGGCGCTGTTAAGCCCGGTGCCACTGCAAATCTAAAATGCGTGTCAGAAGCTTATTAGGAAGCACGATACTGATTTTTGCTGTGCGCTTTGATTGATGAAGAAGAGCAAACTTTCCGAGTTGGTCCACGATACCAAATGCGAAGGTATTTCTACTACTACCGCCATACTTGAGCAGCCCCCACCACCGAAGGACCCCTCAAATTATCCATCGCAGGTAAACGTCATCAGAATCAGGCTTTCGTCTTTGCCGTTCAAAACCTTTTTTCGGTACACCCTCGTTTTTGGGCAGAAGGCTAATCGAAGCTGATTAATTAATTTCTCACTGTTTTAAAGCAAAGCTTTGTACCTCTACCAGCCAACGGTTCTTTCGTGGCGTGCGGGACAAGAAACTCCCAACGCGCTGGGGAGGCGGACGGCGCTTTTCACTCACGGAGCACAGTGTAGATGTCGCGGCGATAGGGCGCTATTACCCAGCGTTCCCCGCGCGCAGGTGCCGGCTCGCACCGGCGGGTGGGTCGGCGGGGCGGCTTTGCATGTGCTTTAGCGACAGTTGTTTTGGGCGAAGCAGCGCGTTTGCGCGTTTTTTTCGCACGGCTTGATTAACTTTCTCGACAGCACCTGCTGGGTAACCCTGACCCGACGGAATTACGTGAGCGTACGGCAAAGAGACGTTAAGGATTGGTTTGCCGGGCCGGAAAACAAAATGTAGCGACCACATACAGACCTGCGGCCGCTAGGGAAGCGCTACCTTTGGCGCACTGCTTGCCACGAATGGGACTCCGTTTTCTGAATTGCTGAGTACCAATTCGGTTGTGTTTTAAGAGGTATTACGAAATGCGATAAAAGCAACTGGATCTGATAAATAGCGATTATAAAATTTCCCTCAGCTTTCTCGCAATTCTAAAACTTACTAAAGTAACTAGTTTAAATCGGTATAAATGGGAATCACTAAGCTAACACGCCAAATTGCTTAGGTGTCTGCGCTTGTGTGGCGCGACATGTAGCCCCGAGCTAGCACATCAGGATGGCTAGGTTCCGCTGTGTCGCCCTTTGAAAGACGCTCCTCTCCGTTTTCTTCCTTCCGACGCACGGCCGGGCTAACGCGGCGGCGTCCGCCGCTTGAGCCCGGCCGTGGCCGACGCTGCTGCGTTCGGGACGGCGCCGCCGCGGATCCCAGGTAACGGCTGGCAGAATCTCTGGTTTCACTCTTTGTAGAGCCACGTGTGCGAATTCAAGTGACGTCACATGTGGAATTGTTGTGGGGGTCGTTCACAGCTTTTCTTTCCAACAGCCTGCAGAGCATATCTTGGAGCCATTTTTTTTCTTTTGTTTTTCAACTCCCCTCGTATTCGTTTTTCTTTCATTATTTCTTTCTTGCCCCCCACCCCGTCACCAGCCAAGTACCCTGAAACTCCGGAAGAATGTCATTGCATCTTCATCCATTAGTTGGAATTTCTGCCATCGGCACGGGAATACAAATTCGGACACACCACTGCAGTTACTTTATTTCTATTGCATCACCCAAGTGCGTTGAGGGAACAAGCAAGATTTTAGGACGAAGCTTCGCGAGTCACTTACGGAATACTTCGCGACTCACTTACGAAATGTGCTTTGGCGTCGCATGTGGATAAACACATACTTCAATAACAACACCCGATGACCCCCTGCTATTCGCTGACGGGGCCTACCCCACCATAGGTGGCGATTACCACAGGATCATCATCATACCCCGCGACGTCCCGTTGTCGCGGTGTTTCCCGGCCAGCCGTCATCCGAGCTGGCAATCGGGGTTTCATCCCAGCAGAAATCTAACTAAAGCACACAAGGCCGCCCGAATTGAAATGAACAACACCACGATCGAACCGAAAATGGACCAAACAACCCCTTTGCAAAGAAAAAAAAAATCCTGTGGTTTAACTTTGGTTAACTCTAGTTGATAGCGAAAGTTTCACTGGCCTAGCTAGGCCCATTGTCGAGGTGGGGTTTCGCAGTGATATAAAAACATGTTTGCAATGTTTGCAATGTTACACTGCTTATTCATCATCTTTTTTCGCCTCACGGCGTGGTTTAAGCCTCGCCGCTGTACGAGCGACCATAGCTGATAGTTGTCTTCTTCAATCGCACACGCCTCTGCGCTGCACCTGGCCTTCTGGCCTTCCTTTAGGGCGCACGATTGTCGCTGCGGCGGCGGCCTCCCCGCTTTCCTCCCCCAGGTGGCGACACGGGTTTCGCGCTCGTCTCCGTTCCCTCCTCGCCAATCTCGCGCCATAAGGATTGCAAGCTGAGCTAGTTGGTGAGACATAGTCTTGGATGAAACCAGCGCGAACCTGAACAAAGACAAAGGAAGTGGAACGCAAGTTGTATCAACGTGCGTTTGACAGAGATGAATTGTCATTATAAAGCCCCCCATCATCCCATCTTTCTTCACGTTGTACTAAATGCAGTGGATAATTTTCATGCCACTGACATCTTAATTAGGGCCCTTGAACCAACGCCCCGCGAAATTATGGAAGTGTTCCAGCAAAAACGTCCGTTTGTACGAGATTTCGGCGCACGTTAAAGATCCCCAGGTGGTCATAATTAACCCGGATCCCTCCACTACGGCGCGCCTCATCGCCTGCGTTGCGTCCGCGCGTTAATTACTACAGTCAATCAACATGAAAACGTTCTACATAGCAGAAAGAGGAGATAATTGTGTCAGAGAAGCAAGCGTGCGTATTCATCCCAAAGAGGGCATATGTGGGTGGGCCTTGGCTATCGCCGGTATCTATGTAGTTGCCTTATCACCGTGGCTTTCGTGAACGTCTGCTCATGCGCAGTGTTTTTTGTTGTTTTCTGTTCAGTGTTCTTGATATTATCACCCAGTGCTCTCACCTTTTTTTGATATTGTAGTTTAGTGTTTAGACCAGCGGCTGTGCTTGCGTTCCACTTCCTTTGTCTTTGTTTAAGTTCGCGCTGGTTTCACCCAAGAATAAGCTTCCTCTCTCCTGCCGCCTATTTTTCCCCGCCATGGGGCCGCTGCCCTGTGCCGGGCGCTTGCGCGAAGGGGGGGGGGGGTGTGGCCTGACCTCTAGCTCTCAAGGTCAAAACTGGTCACCCCGCGAAGACCGCCCGAGGTAACGTAGTGTAGCTTTCGCTACGGAAACATAATGTATGCTTACCACTCGCAGCTAAGCCAGCCGTTTGCTGACCTGTATTGATGGTAACCTAAAGACGACAAAACCATTAATACACGCTAATAATAGCGCTTTATTTCCCACCAAATGATGGAGTAGAGTACGTGTAAAAAACTGCCGGAAGAAGCAGCTTGACATTAGCCCACAGCCCCCTCTACGTGGCAGTCGACAGAGGAGCGCACGTCAGAAACAAGAAGTTATACAAACAAATAAGGAAATAGATTACACACAGTATTGAAGACATATTAGAAATAATAAACTTGGAAAAACACTTAGCACAGTACACGTATACACTAGAAAAAACATGTATCAATAATGCCAATAATGCACTACAAACTCTTTCGCATAAAAAAAATAATAATGACAGCTTTTGCTATGTACAAACAAAATCAGTACAACCACAACAATCGTGAAAACAATAAGAAAAATAAAGATGGACAGTCTATACACACATTCCATTACCTGTTACGGGTGGAAGATACAAAACTTTCCAAGTTCTCGAAAACTTATCAATACTGCGTGCATCATATTAATTTAATAATGTTGGCATCTAAAATGGAAACTTCTCCATTGAAAATAGAAAAAAAAATATGACCCACAATTCACCCAACACGGGAGCAATCACCGTATAAAATTTTGCAAGAAAAGCAGCCAAAATTGTCATAGAAGATCCAACACCACAAAAGCGTAAAACAGAGTAGCTGAAGCTGACCAATAGGAATAAAAGCACCCGAAATCCCATTTTGTCCCGGTCGAACGTTCGTTTAGCGTGATGTCGCTGGGAAATCGTGGCTTTGTTTGACGATGCCCGACAACCGTCTGTCTGGACGCGGTATGCTTTTCCGGCATTGCGAAAAAATAAAAATTCTGCAGAAATTCAGGGAATTATCTTGTAATGCGTAGCATTCTTATTCCGCTTGTCCCGAGTGCGAGTTCTTTACAGCCACTTTTCTTGGTTTTCTAAATCCTGTCCCATCGATTATCTTGATTTACGCTATTATGACGATTATTGTTATATTATAACTCTATTATATAACGCTATTATAACGATCTTCATTATTCTTGAACTGCAGGGCGTTATACGGTTTTCGTTTTCCGTAATTGCTTAATATTTTTCTTAGTTTTTAGTTCTTCAAAATTTCGTTCGACCAATTATCTCCATTTACGCTGTTAACGATTACATTTGGAACTTTTGCAAAATCTGCATTATTGTGGCAATACAGGGCGTTGCACAATTCGTCATTTTCCGTATTGTTTGTATTTTTCTTATTTTTTAGTTTTTCAAAATTTTGTGCGACCTGTTATCTCCATTTACGCTGTTATAGCGATTACAGGTGGAACTTCCGCGATATCCGCATTCTTGCGGAAATGCAGGGTGTTGCACGGTCCTGGCTGTGGGGATACACGGCAAAGAATTTTTTTTTTGCTAGGAATTAAAAAGGAGGGGCCTTGACATAAACTTTGCGTAGCGCTAAGACCATCATCGCCCGGGCTACGAAGGTTGCCGCACGGCTGTCGGCGTTTGCGTCTAAGTCGGCGCTCATATAGTCGCGAAAGCTCATATCTGCTGACAACTCGTAAAGTTAATTGACGAGGCCGTTCCCACAAACTAGCGGGACTTACACTATTTGCTCGTGTTGAGGGCTTCTTGAACTCGTAATACGTCGTTATATCGGGAATGAGGCTGAGTCTTTTTCCTAAACGCATTTTCATAAACGCATTTGGCGGGGTAATCCGAATTTGTTTTTTAGATTGGGAAATTCGTAAGATTGGGTTTCGCTATATTGTCACGAAGTCAAAGACGACGCAGTTGTCTTGAAAGAAAACGAGTTTATTGGAGCGAACTTGTGCTCCCTTAACAACTCAAAGAATACACAGTCGGCAAGATAGCAGTGAAGAAAGTGACGTGCGTAGGCGAGCGCGGAGAGTCGAATGAAAAATGCCGCGGCGTCTGCTCTGCAGGCTTTTTATCTTCAGGTGCGACGTTTTCTGGAACCGTCGATTTACATCCAGAACAAAGAAGATGATTCTAGGCTGTTCAGGTTAGTTCGGAACGCGCTCCCTATCAGAAGAGATATGCGGCATGAATGAAACTTTATTAATGATACGGGGGGCTTGGTAGCCTAGTTGGGGAAGAGGGGAGAAGGGAAAGGGAGTGGGGCGGCCATCAGAGTCGTCCGGTCAGGTCTGCCGCTCGCACGAACTCCCACAAGGAAAGGATCGTGCTCGCGGCGTCCAAGTGAGGGGGCGGGGTTGTCCATTCTTCCAATGATGTAACGCCGGCGCCCTTGTGCCTGTTCCTAAGCGGTGAAAGGCCGGGGCAGTCCCACAGTAGGTGCCTTAACGTTGGAGAGGCACCGGTATTGCACGTGCAGCACGTCGCAGTGGCTGCCTGGTCGCCCTCCTCGTTCTGATCGGTGATGTCCGCTTGTGGGTCACCGCCACGAGCTCTTTTGGATGCAGCGTGTGCTCGCCACTTTGCCAGAACATCTTCCGTAAGGGCAGCACCTGTCCTAGCCTTGTATATTAGCCCTTCCGCACCGCGCGGAAGCCCTTTGGGAAGTGGGTGGGGATTGTGCGGCACCTTCGCCCTCAGTTCTCGTTTGGCTTGCACCTTCATCCGCTCGCGTTCCTCGTCCGGGTCAAAGAGCAGCGGAGCCTGAGGGACTGTGTCAAGGGGGGACGAGCGGAAACGTAACAGCTCGCTCGCCGCGTCATGGGCGGCGCCGTTTCCGATGCTGCCCGCATGCCCCGGGACCCAGTCCACCCGCACCATCACGCCGTAGAGCTCGTGAAGGGTTGCGCAAGCGACTTTCATGTTGTGCGCCAAAGTGCCGGCTCTAGGTGTCTTCGTCAGATTTTTGAGGGCGTCCAAAGAGTCGGTAAAAACGGTGAAGGTTTGTCCTCGCACAGAAAGTGGGCTGGTCCTTGCACATTCAGTCAACTTCTCTAGTGCATAAAGGATGGCCTGCAGTTCAAGTGACCTCACAGGTTGCTCTTGGCAGTATTGAAACGCCTGCGCATCCCGCTGCTGTCCTCGGACGGCAGCGACCGCTCCCCGGAAGGTGTCTGGGTCCCAGGCGGCGTCCGTGAAGATGGCGTTGTCCTGGAAGTCAGCCCTCTCAGCAAGGGTGGTTCGTTGGGCCATGTGATCCCCTTTCGTGCGTCGCCGCGTGACTGGCTTCGTGACACGAACCTGGGCGTCGTCCCAGGGAGCGATCGCGCGAAGCACTTCTATCTGTTCACCCAGCTGTTCCCCGTCCAGCTCTAGGAGCGACTGGCCCGCTGGCGTGTAGAGACGGCGGCGATCGTGTCCTGCCTTGCGTTCTGCGATGATGTCTCTGAGCGGCGGGATGCGAGAGTAGCGGTGCAGCTCCTCGACCCGGGCATGGCGGGGCAGGCTCGTTATCACCCGAAGACACTCCCGGTGTATAGTCTTTCCAGCTTGTCGTATTGCGATTTTGTCAGGTCAAAACACACAGCTCCGTAGCAAACTTTGGACGTTAGTATTGCCATTGTGAGGGTACGAGCTGTGCGTGTGCTGGCTCCTCTGGATTTGTGGGCTATGCGTCTTACAAGATGCAGAAGCTGTTTCCACTTAGGCTCTATAGCTGCCGTAGCCACGTTGCCGCACCTCCGCTTTCATGTATCGGGATGCCAAGAATCTTGATGTGCCGGTCTGGAGCTCTCTCGAGTGTCTGGCCGGCGAGGCAGAGCTTGACCTTTTCGTTTTCAACCGTGGAGCCGCCCAGGAGAATATATTTTGTTAATTCCAGAGACACTTCCATTCCCGTAGTCTTCAAGTAGTCGGCTAAAGTATTGAGAGCGTCTTGTATAGCGTTGACTGCGTCTTCTGTTGTTCTGAGAGGGTCACCGGGCTCCGTCCACAGCGTCACATCGTCGGCGTACATGGTGAGGCGCACACCATGAATTCGCCGCAGGCGTGTAGCCAGCCCTCGCATCACCAGGTTAAATAGCGTGGGCGACAGTATGGCCCCCTGGGGAACGCCAATGCTGCTGCTGTAAATCTTAGGGTTCCTAATGTCACTCCGAATCTCAAAGGTGCGTCCCTCCAGGAATGACCTGACGATGTTAAGGATGCGGGCTCCTGGCTTCGTGTCTTCGAGTGCGGAGATTACTGCCTCGTGCGTTACGGTATCGAACGCCTTCCGCAGGTCGATGGCTACCAGTATGCCAGGAACCCTTTTTCTTCCTCTCCGCTTTTGAAGACAACGACGGAGCAAGAAAATGCTGTCTTGTGTGCAGAGGCCTGGTCGGAATCCTGTCCGGGCCGGGTCGAAGTAGGGTTCTTTCTGTGCCTCTTCAAGGTGGTAGTTAAGCCGGGTGAGAACCATCCGCTCCAAGAGCTTGCTGAGTGTCGAGGTAAGCGAGATGGGCCTCAAGTTACTGATGCTGACGGCTGGCTTCCCTGGTTTGGGAATGGGGCTCACCACGGAGTGCTTCCATTCAGCAGGAATTTCGCCTGACAGCCAAACCTTGGTAATTTCTTCAAGTAGCTGCATTTTCCCGTGTTCGTTAAGGTTGCGCAGCATCTGCCAGGTGATGCCATCCTTTCCTGGTGCGCTCTTGGCGTTGACGGATTCGAGAGCCATCACTAATTCTTGCATTGTGAAAGGCGACTCAACATCTTTGTCGGAAGTAGGTGCTGTGCGTTGATAAATTCTGGGGTCTGGTGGCACTGATGGCTGCGGGAAGAGCGTCTCTGCTGCCTTTTTTTCGAAGTCGGACGCCGAGTCGCCGGTCGCCAGCCTGACGTTTTTGACGGTGTTTCCAGTCTTGCGGTTGCCTGACATGGCCTTGTAAGTTTGCCAGAGCTTCCGCCCGCCAGTCCGTTCATTGAACGAGGCGCAGTGGTTGTGCCATCGCTCCCGAGAGAGCATTTTGGCGTAACGGCGCGCTTGTGCGGTCTTATTGCGCACCTTGACAAGGTCGACATGCCGTTTCCCCCTGTCGAGGTAAACTCGATGCAGCTGGATACGGGTGTCCCACAGGTTGAGAAGGTGCTTGTCGGGTGTAGGAAGGTGTTCATCCACTTCAATATCCCTAGTGGCTTCCCGGGCAGCTCTGGAAAGCTTCTGAAGAAACGGGACGTTTTCGTCGTAAGCGTCAAAGCCGGATCGAAACCTGTCCCAGTCGACAGCTGCGGTCATCCGTTTTTTCAGCCCTGTGGCTCTTACTTCAAGTTCAATCCAGATCGGATAATGGTCGCTACCCATTCCGTCGGGACCGCACCTCCAGTCCTTTACAAGCCTGGACGTTGTCCAAGTCAGATCTGGTATAGTGTCGCGCTGCCTGGAGTGAAGTGCATGACGAGTAGGGTAGTCTGTGTCGTTGGCTAAGGTAAGTCCTGCCACTTCGGCCTCTTCGTAAAGTCGCCGTCCCCTCTGTGATTCTTTCTCGTATCCCCAACTCTTCTGTCGAGCGTTGAAGTCCCCCCCGGCCAGCAATCGGTCTTTGGGGTACCGATGTCGGAGTTCGCGTAACCAAGCGAAATTTGCAGTCTCCGAATTGCCCTTTCTGTAGCAGCTGCTCTCGGGACGTAGGTAGGCAGACACCAGGATGGTCTGGCGACAGCCGAGCTCACATCGCACGGCAACCACCTCTTGTATTCTGTTGCAGTACTTCCCAGTGTCGAGTTTGACGTGCGGAACATCTCTACGAATGAAGATTGCCGCCTGTGCTTCGACTACCTCGTCTGGCTGCTGACCTTGCTTCTTCTTGTTTGTCTGTGTGTGCACAATCGTAGGTTGAAAATGCCCTTCGTATCCCTGGATGCATGGATTAGTACCTCACGTCTCCAGTAGTAGAAGGGCCACCGGTTGCCCTACGTGTCTGAAAAGTGCTCCAAGCTTGGCAGCGCAGGACTTGAGTGACCGGCAATTCCACTGCTGGACGTCTGGCGTCCGCGCAGCCGGTTTATTCTGGCTTATGGTGGGCTGGCTGGCCATGCTGTAATAGTACGGCTGTCACTTGGGCCTGCTGTTTTTGAAGGATTTCTCGGAGTTGTTTTATCTCCTCCTGCTGTGACTGGTGCATGTCGGTCCACTTCTGCATAGCTTGATTCGTTTGAATAGCTTGTGTTTGTGCTTGCGCTTGCAATCGCATGGACTGTGCCCTTGTTTCTTGAAGGAATTGTGTGACCCACGGAGGAGCTTCGTAAGCTAGGGGAAGTGCTTGCTGTGGCTGCTGCTCTTGTAGAGTCGTTTTTTGAGCAGTAGTAATTGCAGTTGTAGACTTGCCTGCTGACTTCTGTTTTTGTTGCGCGTCTCGGGGAGCGGCTACTAGGGCTCTCTTGGGCGATGGGGACTGCCTCGACTTCGCCTTGACAATGCGCGCCCTTTCCTCCTTCCATTCTTTCAGTCGGTGCTGAAGAACCAGTTTTTGCTCGTGTCGCGCGTTGAGCTGTTCCTGGAACCTTGTACGAGTCACGTCTATGGAGCGCTGGATTTCCGAAAGTTGTTTCTCTAGGCGCGCCAGAGTGTTCTCGAAATCCCTAGTGCTGACTTCTGTTTCATTGTCCAGTTGCTTCAGCTCACTCTCGATTTCTTCCTTGCAACGCGAACTGAAGCCGGATGATCCCGGCTTGCTGGCTGAAATTTGGACTCCGGACGCTACCGTGGCGTATGACAACGCGTCAGTTTGAGGCAGCGACTGATTATCCCTGGGCTCCGAGAACTTGCTTTTTGGTGCGCGTTGCGAGCGGCCGCGTTGCGGTTTTTGGCTCGTGCTTGTGCCGTTTAGTGTGTCGGTTTCCCGGCTGGCAGACGGTGCGAAAACCTTTCGTCGTCGACTTTTGCTGCGTGACTGACGTTCCTGCGTCGCTACCTTGACTTTCTTATTGAAAAGCCTACGCGCTGAGCACTTTTTGTCGGTTCCCAGATGATCATCCTTCCCTCAGTTGGCGCAGTGTTTTTTGTCTTTCTGAGGGCAGGCTTCTGGCGGTTCCTCGTGGGAGGAGCCACACTGCGAACGCACTGCCTTCTCCTTTGGGCGCACATCCTGCTTGTGGCCTGGTCCGTGACACCGAAAACACGCCACGGATCGCGCCTCGTAAGGGCTTACTCGTTTCACAAAATCCCAGTATTTCACGTACCGGGGTGGATGACGCGACGCAAACGTGATCAACACCACCCCTTTCTTTCCCATGGGACGGGCTTGCAGCACCTGGACGCTCTCAGAGTCCAAAGCTTCAACCAACGTCTCTGATGTTTCGCCTGGAGTGCAGTCATATATGACGCCACGCGACATGCCATCACTGGGAACCTGGTGTACAGTCACGGGAAAGGATGGGTTCGAGGGAGTGTCTAACGCACTTAGTCTAAGTACTGCCGACGCCTGCTTCTCGTCGCAGGTATGTACGGTGAGGGTGTTAGACTCCTTGTTGAAGCGGCGCAGAAGTTGGTGCTTCGCTAACTGCTGGTTGTGCGAAAGGGCACAGATAGCCCGCCTCACTTCCTGAGGGTTGAGAGATGTGATACTACATCGCTCCTTGGGTCGTATTGACAACACCAAGGTGCCGAGTTCGGTGCGCTCAGCGGCTCTTGCCGATTTTGCGGACGTCCCGCTGCGCTGTAGCGCTGCTTTTCGTTTGGCGCGAGTAGTTGCGCGCTCCCAAAGTCCGTCCCCTTCAGCGCCATCTTCCGGGTCTCGGCTGCACCAGTCGGCCTGGAAACTTGCCGCTTTGCGTAATGTGGCTTCACCGGCGTCCTCGGATTCCCTTCGCCGTCGCTTGCTGTCATGCTGCTGTCTGCGGTCAGTTCTAGTTCTCGTAGTTAGGCCGTCAGCGGCCGCTACAGATGGTTTACGCCGCATGCGTAGCCCCCCTTCCGTCGTCGGTGCGCCGCCCGGCGGCGTATTTCCAAACCATATCCCGTGGGGGCCCAGGCCGACCACACTTCCTAAGCAAGGGCGCAGCCAAAGAGATTAAAAAAATCGCAATTTTTTAACCTCCTTGGACGCAGCACCGTGACGTCTCTACCTATATGTGCGCGACTTCATGCGAGTTGGATTTTTTCTTTTTCCCCCTCCCCTCGTTTCGACTGCTTGGCAGGCGGCCGATGGTTTCGCTCAGTGGGCGGGGCTGGCCTGCGGCGCTGGGGAAGCTGACGCACATGTGGTAGAAGCTAACCTTTTGTACCTGAGCCCCTGATCTCTCCGCGCTCTTCTTGCGCACCTGCAAGTTGACGCTGACCTCCCATCGTGTTCCTAAATAAGCGCTCGACTCGGTGCTCGAAGTGCGCGCGCGCGGATGGACGCTTTCACGCGCATGTGGCAATTATACACGGTCCGGAAAGCAAACACCCTCATTGAAAGCTCATTCTACAGCACACAGAAGGGTATACAATTGAGTTGGGTGCTCTTTCACTATATCCACAGCTCAAAACACGATTCGGTGCTGCAGGTAAGGACTACAAGAAAGGCAGCCAATTACCCATGACTACATTTACAAACTGTCCTACTCTTGGAAAATATTACAGCTGCATGAGCTGCTACATTTTGGCACTTTCATAAGCACTGTTACATTGAATTTCGTTAACATTAACTTCATTGCATTATTCTTTATCAGGAACGGTGCCACTAAGGAAAACATTGACATTTTGTTAACAGCAATGGAAGGTGGGAATCGTTCTTGCAAGGGTGATACATTGATAAGAAAGACACCAGCTCAAACGTACACGTTTTACACTCGGCCATGAATTCTGCATAATTTACACTGCTGGTCATAACAATTTAGGGAAACAATATCGAAAATATACACCAACCAAGGGCTACGTAATAGTTGGATTGTACAGCAACTGAAGTACTCGAGGAGTTTGATATATGTCGTCTGTACAGGGCTATACCAGGCCGAGTTTGATATGAGTAATCATGCGTGCTACCACTCACGCTGTTGCCAATGTCGATTAGTTATTTTTAACAATTTGTGCTTCATGCACACAGAGATTTTGCTGCATAAGATACGTTATTTATAAATAGACAGCTCCAGCAGGATCCGAATGGCTTGATGCCCCACTGTAATCGGGAAGGCACACCAAATCGTTACCACTTAATTTGGCTCTGTCCATTATTCGACCGTAATCGCCACCAGCTTTAACTCTAGGTCCCGCCCCTGCGACTGAACAGGAACATGTTGGTCGGGTCCGTGACAATCCCACCGCACTAGAAGCAATTACCGAGAGAGAGAGAGATCAAACTTTATTTAAAGCGGCCCATGTCCGGGCTGCCGAAAATGTGGTTCTGGTGGGCCTGGAAGACGTTCAGGTGGGAATTCCGCAGGTGTCAGGGCCCCACACGTGGGCAATGTGCCGGGCGAGGCGAGGCCAAAGGATGGGGCGAAGATCAGGCGGAGGAGCGGCCCAGTTTTCCGCCTTTGAAAACAGACTCTACAAATTGGTGTAGCAGCCTGGCCGACTTTCCCGTTCGGTATACAATGTGAACTGTCTGCAGCGTGCACTGTTTTCAGTGTGAACCGCATTGTCCACAGAGTGAACTGTACATTTAAGACTGAACTGTGCGGTTTGCTGCCACTGACTGACTTTAATGTGGTCATTTTGCGATTAGGACCCCAAGACTGCAACTGTGTTCATTGTGCGAGTTGTGACCTTCCCCTTTTCTCCTCATCCTTGCTCCCCCAGGGCCCATGTCCTCTCATTTAATACAGTATTACACTCACTCAGATACGTATATTCTTTTCGCTGGGACTAATGAGTAGTTGCCCGTGAGCTTGAAGTCATGGTAGTCGCAGCACAGATAAAACTATGTAAAAAAGTTATCTCCTCGGCGAACTATTTTTGCGATAGTGATCTCGGAGTCCAAATAGCGGCAAACATTGTCACTTTTAGAGATCCACTGATGGGTATAGATGAGTAGTTTGTGTCTGTTTCTTGCGACGCATTCTTAACTCCCACATATGTATATTTCTGTAGTGTATGGCCTTTTAATTCGCCAGCATTGTGTCAGCTCGTGCCTCAACTGTAAGCCACACACACGCAAAAAGTATAGAAATGTATAAACAAGAAATAGCAGGAATAAAAATATAAATAGTACAACACAAGTTGCCCGCGGAGCGAAACCATCGGCCACCCGCAAAGCAGATGAAACGAGGGGAGGGGGAAAAAAGAAAAAATCCACCTCGCATAAAGTCGCGCACATATAGCTAGAGACGTCACGGTGCTGCGTCCAAGGAGGTTAAAAAATTGCAATTTTTTAACCTCTTTGGCTGCGCCCCTGCTTAGGGGGTGTGGTCGGGCTGGGCCCCTACGGGATATGGTTTGGGAATACGTCGGCCGGCGCAACCTCCATGAGCTCCGCTGGCCCCGCTCCGCGGGTGGCGCAGCGGGCGGGTGGGACGTCAGTTCTCCTGATGAAATCGCAGCACGGCCTCCGCGATCGGCTGCCGGCGGCGCGCCGTTGCTCCGGCCGTCCCATTCGGCGCATCCCCCAGCAAAAACCTGTAATTTGGCTAACTCCGCAACGCGCCGCGAGGTGGCGGTTTAGCCGATGGTTCGGCAGCTCGCACCGACTCCTCTCGGCGGCTTTGCGGTGCCTCAGTTGCTGCGTGTCTTCGTTGCCGGAATTCGCGTAACTGTGTTGCAGCTTTTTTTTTTTTTTTTTTTGGCTGCGCCTGCTGCAACCCGGCGCGTCCGAGCCGATTCCCCCCGAACTGGCTGCTGCGCCCCACGGAAGTGACGTACGTCAACAAAAAAATTGCGTAATTGCATTACACTGCAATTACTTTAATAGTATTGCCTATATTTTTGGCAGTGACACACTAATATTACAATATCAAGATTTATGTTTAGCCTGAGTTTATTGTCTTTTAATATGACGTCACCTAGTGACGGTGACGTCATAGGCATGCTTTGTAGATGTTTGCATTATATTTTTCTCTGCGAAACTCGAGTTTGACACTCGCGTAGAAGTTGTGTAAACAAAGCACTTTTTATAGATTTACCACGGGTTTTACGGATGACCTACGGACGAGCGGCAAGGAGAAGAGGCCGAATTCCATCGAAGAGCGAATTTTGGCCCCGTATTGGCATACGTACGGGTAGATTTCACTCTAGTGCGGGCTCGCCTGTTCCGAGTTTGTTCCGTTCATGGAGGAAAAAAATTTTCTTCCTCCATGGTTCCGTTGGCCTATTTCAAATATTCCGGCTTCGCGCGGTGCCGAGGCAAGCAAGAATGTTACGAGCGTCGGCGTTGTGTGGAGTCGCTCACGAGTTGTGCGGGAGGCGAAAAGCAAAAACGCCCGTGTGTACGAGATTTCGGCGCACGTTAAAGATCCCCAGGTGGTCAAAATTAATCCGGAGCCCTCCACTACGGCGCGCCTCATCGCCTGCGTTGCGTCGGCGCGTTAAACCCTTCAATCAATCAATCAACGAGTTGTGCGGTGCGTCGCTGTGTTTTCGTTTCAAATGAGGTGTTCAGCTCCAAGCCTGTGTCACCGCGCTTGTATCTTCTGCAGTAATTCACAGTCTTCAAAGTCCGATGACTATTCGTGGCAGCAACGCGAGTGCTGGTCAGCGCTTGCGCAGAGCGCAATGTTTTCATATCAAATACGTACGTATTTCATATAAATAAAAAAAGTACGAAGCACCGTGTTGCCTTCAAAACGTGACCGATGTGTGTGGTGCGTCATAGTTTTCCAGAGGTTTGTTTGTGTGAAGCTGCTGGCGCCGCAGTCATCGATGCTATCATCACAGTCATCGTTATACACGTTGTTGTGTCGGTATCACAACGCGAGGCAAATACTTTGATACTGCTCCGTACTCGACTTGCAAGTGTCCAGATTCGTGTCGCTGCAGGAGTGTATACGTGAATGATCTAGAGCCCCATCAGTTCGCAATGGTGCGTCGCAGTAACAGCGAGTTTTCGTTCGTTCGCTTCAACTTGCCGTGATCCCTGTCGTTACAAGCGTGGCCAAAAAATGCGCCGGATATCTGTCGTGAGTTACTGTGGTATTTTCCGTGTGTGTTGTGTTCGTGTGCTCCAAAATTTACGATGTCGCCATACGTACGTGATCGTGCCCATTTATGACAGGCTAAGTGATGCGTCAGTGGCTTCAGCAATAACAGATGCTACGTGCTGTGTTGAACTGTTATATCTACATTCTAAGCATACCATCTAGGTGACTCTGCGTAGATGTTGTTTCTATTTGATCTAACCTTAGTTGCCTTGTTCATCTTTTTTGCAGGGTATTTTTATTTACGTGTGCACGCAGCATATTAGCACTAAATCAACCTTACACACTTACCTGTACATGCAAACCCTCTTTGCAATCACGTGTGCATGTGCTACTGTTACCCTGCAGTATTTCGTCAGCTACTGTGCATGCTAGCAAAGATTGTTTGCATGTCGCTCTGAACCATTGCTAAAAGCCTGAATTTCCTTTAATATTACTAGCATACCTTCTTCTTTAACACTTGCTGGCTTCGTGTTGCTTTTAAAAGGAATGAATGATTTAACGCTGTGTATAAAGTTATGTCGGACAAACTTGTAAAAAACAATACACGGGATATACCTGCTAAATTTCTCAATGGCACAAAGCACGTACACCGATCGCACAGGCTAAAAGTATGTCTGACGTGCTCCACACACTTCGTCTGCCCCTCAACGCAGTCATGCTTGATTTTTACCCTACCGGCAAAACCACTTCTTCTCACTGACGAGCCAGGGTCACTGTCACGCCCACTTCACAACATATGGTGAAAGCAGTCTGTTCTGATTTTTACCCAACAAACCAAACCACTTCCACTCACTGACTAGCCATGTAGCGTCACTGTTAATAATTAATCATTACTAATAATTAAAAAAATCCAGATGTAACTGTAGCGATGGTGAAGGCGGTAGTGAAAGTCCGGGGTGGGCGACTTTGACGGCGCTTGTGGGTTTCAGTACATTTGGACCAAGAACGGCTCTCACGGGGTGGAAACCCTAACATCCTTCTGCTCGCAAATCCATAAAATTGATTGATTGATTGATTGATTGTGGGGTTTAACGCGCCGACGCAACGCAGGCGATGAGGCGCGCCGTAGTGGAGGGCTCCGGATTAATTTTGACCACCTGGGGATCTTTATCGTGCGCCGAAATCTCGTACACACGGGCGTTTTTGCTTTTCGCCTCCATCAGAAAAGCGGCCGCCGCGGCCGGGAAACGAACCCGCGACCTCGTGCTCAGCAGCGCAACAAATCCATAAAATATTTCTCTGTCTCGTTGTTTAATGCAATGCATAGTTGAGGCCATTGAAAAGCACCATCAGAGAAACATGAGAAAGCGTTGTTTTTGCCTCCATGGAATGAACCAAGGTGGACCCGCTAGGTATATCTGCATCTAAGCATACATTGGGTGGTACTGCGCAGCCGACTGGTACCCGTTGGCAAACCTGCTTCCCACACAACAACACAAACACATGCCTGTTGCATGCGGCCTGTGCACATTTTGTTTGTCTGCGTGGAATGGAAAGGCTGTGCCAACAGGAAATAATTCATGAAGCACTGCAAAGCAGTGCAACAGTCGCCAGAAAAAATTTCCATCGGCAGAATGGCAACTGGCAGGCTCCATGGTTCAACACAGTGGTAATTCCAGTGTGCCACCAATGCAACAAGTCTCTCCATGGTATCAGGAGATTCGAATATAGGTTAACAAGGGCGGTGTGACAACTGTCGCCGTGCTGAAAAATGCCACAACAGGGCTGTATTGTGCACAGATTTTTGTTGCCACTCCCATCCCACCGAGTTGTGCCAGCTTCCAAGTTTACCCCGTATCATTTAAAATTAACTGACGTTTGCTGGTGTTTGATTGGTAGATGCAAGCACCACTAAAGTGTGTCTGTCATCTTTAGCACTAAAATCATGTTCTCAAGGGGAAACCGAGTTTAACGAGGTTGCGGACATGAAAGCTGGCAATGCTCATGGGGGTCGTAGCAGAAAAGTTGCAGCATGGCGTCGTGCTTTTTTTGCTATGTTGATGTTATAAAGTGCATGGTATTTATATGGGTCATACGTTTCAAACAAGGCACTAGCTGGAAGTCGTTGTTGTCCCTTCCCTTTGTTACACTTTGTAGTCGTGCTCTTTGTTTGAAAAAATTATTAGAAACTAGATAGCGTAATTACAATTATAGAACTAATTTTCTGTGAAGGGAATGCTGCCTTGTGCCGGCTAAAGGATATACACTGTTTTGGCTACACACATCATAAGACAAGATAGCCACGCAATACTCTACAAAGCCCGTCCACAAGCTGCTGCCTTGCATTGGTCTGACTCACAGAATTGACAGGAACAGCTCCCCAGGACTGATCCCGAGCAAAGGTTCTGGCTCGCTCATGCCCCTCAACTTCACAGAAGTCAATGAAACCTTGTTACACAGGCTGCGGCTTAAAGTAGCATTGACCTGAAAGTATCTGCACACAATCGGACGCGAGGACAGCCCAGACTGCCTTCTTTGTAAGGCTGTACAGAGACAATTGATCATTTGCATAGTTTTTGACCAAGGTATACTAGTGGGTGAAAAGACCTTGAAGCAGCCTTACTACGCTTGAATGCTTACCCTCTGTCTGAACGAAAGATTTTTGGCACGTGGGCTGACACGAAGAAGCAAGATCGAGCTGTCAAATCGCTGCTTGTCATGTCTGGACTTTTGGGAAGGTGGTGAAATTTCACGAACTGCGTAACTTTTTTTTATGGTCGGTAAATAAGTTATGCGAATTATGCAGTGATTAGTCTGTTTCTGCGCCCCGTACATGCTTTAAGTATACAAAGTTCATTGGTTGATTTCACTGTCTTTTCTCATACCCTCAGTATTCAGTACCTTCCTTGCCCCAGTGGGATTTAAGTAGCAGGCCCAGGTTCAGTTTCTCAGGCTGACCTCTTCTCCTTTCAAAAATCTTTTACTGTCTCTACCTCTCTCTTGCCAGCATGCCAGGTGCTTGTAACGGTTTACTAGGATTCGCAATGGTCACCATACGATAAAAATTTCTTATGACTACTTTCATTGCTGAAGTTCACTGCACTCAGTGTACTAGGGTGTTTGGCACACAATAGTAATTATGACTGCAGACAGACTACAGTTCTTAAAGCCCATACCGAAATCCTGCCACGGACTCGTTCTTGTCACGGACACCTCGATAAGGCTGTCACAAATGGGTTGATCAGCCGAACATGCTGGAAGGGATGTTTTTCTACAGTCTGAATTAATGTTTGATCATTGTGCATACATTAAAGCATTTTTGCTGGTTCTTCCTTTTTATCTCTTGACACCCAGTGCAACCAATGGGCTGGTAAAAGCTGTGGCTTGTCATATGTGTTTCCAGTTCATAATGGTGCATTCTGCTTGTTGCCAAAGCCAACTGCAGAAAAGTTCTTCAGCCATAATGCAGTACTGGCGATGGTCTTTTGTGGGCTATAAAAGCAAAATGTACTGGTTGTTGGTCAAATAAAGTGAGCCAATTTTAAATGTTTCTTCCCAATGCCGGATGTGTTTTCTTGGAGGTTGTATGTTTGCTTAGTCCTTTTGGGAACAATTGGGCATGTATGGCTCATGTGTTGGCCATGAGACTAATCAGCATTTGAAGGCTCATGGGGCAGGTACAACTTGTACAGCTGGTGAGCGAAGGGATATAACATTTCCGATTTTCTTGCAACATGTCACTAGCATACAACAATTAGGATTTATAATTTAGCTGCAGTTCTTTTTTACGACAATACTGCTATTGTGCCCATTATAAAATGAATAATAATTACGACCAGCCGCCATACGTTGCTGGCCGTAATGTATGCGGCATCATCAGAAAACATCTTGTCATAGTTACTCCCGCCGTTTACCACGCACGTGTGCACGCGTTTTGCGATGAGCGTGCGGCATCAACCTGGCTTGCCCGTGGTGTTTGGAAAAATACCAGGGAAACAGTCACGTACGTCTGCGCCACAAGGATTAGCACAAGACACCTCGCAGACGCCCAGCTCGCGAAGCCGGTTCTACCGCGTGCCGACGCATTTCACTTTAGGAGGAATGGGAAAGCCTGCGGACATAGCAATCCGGGTCAGCCAGTCATGCACGCGGAAGATGGATATGACGATGACTACTACTGCCACAGTGAGAAGCGACGACGGAACACGTAAATAAACAAATTTCGCAATACTTGGTGGTGTGTCATTCAAGGGCTTCAGGAGGATCTAAGAAGAAATCCTCCAGCTCGCCTTGCGTCACTTCGTGCCAGTTTCGCCAATTTTAAAGACGAAGGTGTAATATCAAACGCGAAAACTGACCGTACATATACGTGGCGTCGGCAGGGCCAGACTGGTGTACTTGAACTCATTTCGCCAGAGCAGCAGCCAAATCCTATCACTACGGCGCTAAACCGGCACCTTGGCAGAATGGAACCTTGCTGCCACGTGCTGCCAGCTGCAGGTGCACGTGGCAGCACGTATACGCGTAAACGGATGCGCACACACAGCTCTGACTGCGGGGTAACTTCAGCGTGATGAGCATCCAGTCTGCTTGTCAGAAAACGAAGGCCTGTATGCTTCTTTCTTTTTGGACAACAAACGTCACATGGTTGGCCGGTTCTTCATCACTTGCAGTGGTAGGCTGTTGGACAGCTGCTGCTATGGCCAGAAGCAACATGCGCACTACTTACATGACGTTTGTATACAAATTATGTGCAACAACGCTTTTATCAATTTGGTGTTTTAACGCTTTTATCAATTTGGCACAGTTTATGTGGGAGACTATTGTTGGCGCTACATTTGCTGCCCTTACCAGCGTGTGGTACAGCGCTGTGCTCTCGCTGTTTATTAGTTACCAGCACAACGGTGTGTGAAGTTGGTGAAATGAAGTACAGTGTATCTCCTGGATTGGTCGGTGCTTCCTGCTTCGGCGTGATTCTTTCCAGGCCATCAACAAGGGTGGCAAAGTTGTGCTTGTGCCAGAAGCCAAATTTTCTGACACTTTGTGATCAGTACTTTTAGCACTGCAGTGTACCTTGTAACTTTGGAAGCTCGGAAAAGTTGCAAATGGTACAACATGACCAAGTATACAGAGTTGTAGGCACGACGAAAATAGGCATATTAACACGCGTTTACTCCAAACATCTTTTTGTCACATTCAATATAATGCAGGCCTCTTTTGTCCCAGCTGTGCTGATTTCACTCCCCAAAATATGCACAGAAAGTATGGTCAGGTTTCAAAACATTTCAGGCTGCTGCGCAAAAACGTTGGTGTTCAGCGGCGCGTACTAGAGTGCACCAGAGTGGAAGATCAAGTGCACTGGGCACCAGTAATCTAGACCCAAGAGAACTCTTGTCAAATAAGAGCCTTCAAAGGTATTCCTTCGGCCTATTCTTCTCCCCACAAAAGTCACAGATTCTATGATCTAAATGTGTGCGCAAGCAGCCCTCGTGCAACACTATTTAGACCTTTGCCGGCAGAGTCTTCAGCCAGTGCCCACGTTTGAGGACACAGGCCCATTCTTCCCTATTGAGCCACAGCAGATCAAACCTGATGGCGTGAGATGGGGCGCGCACACACCTTCCAAAATAAAAAGAAATAAGTGCGGTTACAAAAGCCGGAGAATTTAAACGTGCAACACAATCCTCCGAATCCTCCACTCGGAGTGGTTTTGCCTTGCCCGCAGGTGCGCCGTAGATAACACAACACCGAACGACAGCCGATGTACCAAGGAGGAGAGTTATCAGCCTGCGCTTACGGCGCGTACAAAAAGCGCGTGCTTTTCATCGTACTCAATGAAAAGCACAGCCGACCTAAACATGAGTGCCGGCCAAGCAATTTTTTTTAACCTCCTTGGTGCCGGCACGGCCGCTTTGCACGGCCGGCATAGTACTTCGTACTAGTTGCGGCGATCAACAACGACGACCAAATCCAAGAAATAATAACAAAAAACAGGTGACGTCACTTCCGTGGGGCGCTCCAGCCAGCCGCGCTCGGGCGAGGCTGGAGCACCCCGGGGGAAAGGATCCCCGGGGTGCAGCAGCCTTTGCCTTTTTTTTTTTTTGAGCTGATCAACCAAACGACCAGGTCATGATGTCCGCTTGTCTCAGAACCTTCAAGGTATAGCACTGAAACCAAGATATGTCACTGTACGGTGAAACGTTAATCGCGTTGTGATTGTTGCGTTTGATCGGTGCAGGACATTTCGGTGCAGGACGTTTCGGTGCGGACATTCAGGCGCTCGGAAATTTGGGTGCAAAAACTTTTCGGCGACAGAATTATCGGGTGCTTCCTTGTTGGAACAGCCGTTATATTTCTATTTCCGCATAGGGTGGGTTATGGATAACAATCGAGAACAGTGGTTGCATTTGTATATGGGCGCCGTGTTTGATTCCTGTCAGTTATTGTTAGAAATTGAAAATTTGTATATTTTTGTTTGCTACCTCGTTCACGGAACACCTGTTATGCAGCCTAGTAATTATATTCTTGCGAACATGGTTTTTGTTTAATTTACTACAAGATTTTAATTTATATTCGTTTTTTGCGGCATGCAACTCAGCTAAGACAATTAGCCGCCGTTTACGATGGTATAATTCATAATTGTTTATGCAGTTTTCTCTAAACAAAACGCGCACACCTTCACTGTCCAAAGAAAGCAGCTCAGGCATTCTGAATTGCCCCCCCCCCCCCTCAACGCAGAAAATCTTATGAGGAGTGTTATGTAGGTTGTGCTGTCAAACTCAAAAGATTTTGCAAACACTGTTGCCGCCAGCTTTTTTTTTTATACGGACAAGTCTAGGATATTGACGTATAGGAAGAACGGGCCTTTTTGAAAGCAGCTGCAGCTATTATATATCCTAAATGCTGATAAAGCGCGTGCTGCTTGTGCGTACAAAGCACAGATTTTGCCTCATATAAAACGTTGCCCTCGGTTCACGTGCCCAGCAAGGAATGATGAACATACGCTACAACCACTCTGTCCATATGGCTAAGTTTGTGAGACCACTGCTTGCCAATGTTGGTGCAACTGTCACGGACTAGGGTGCATTCCGGAAAAAGACTGGTTTCCAAGCCCCTGCATCACAAAGTGCTTCATGTGTGAACTGTTCTGTTTGTCAAGGCATGCAGGTGCCTTGAAAGCGTACATTTGTGAACATAAGGGCAGTGTAGTTCGTAAATAGACGTTCAACAAAAACTAGACAGCTCTTGGACGAGCGTTCAGTAGACATTTGGTTTCTAACTTTTAGATGTGCTTCGAAATCAGTAATTAGAAATTTAAATGTCATGAATATTCAATCCAAAAGAGGCAAAGTTGGGCGTGCCTGTGGCCACCGAAATACGTTAAGAATGCAATGAAATCGGGGTGCATCTGCCTTCAAGGTTTTTTTTTTTATTTGTTGCGACTGAAATTGAAGCCGTAACTTCCTTAACGCGCATGTGTAAAATAGATTGCCGCATTCCTTGATGCTATCGCTCAGCGTAATACTCATTAAACGTGTTAATCCTAAAAATAGGGCGGGTGCTTCCACCCAGCAGGCAATAATTCGAAGGCTACATAAGAGCACAGCCATCCATCGTGGGTTTGACGCGATCGCGCCTTTCGCTCTACTGAACTGCATTGGCCATGCAGATTGTATAAAATACGTTATACGTTATAAAGCGATTAGTAAGTTTATAAAGCGAACTGAACGTTATTTACGCGCCAGAAATTTTCCATTAGTAGCAGCGAATATTTTCCGTGTGTCGAGGGCGTCATGCGGCACATATTAAATAAGTCGTATAGCTGCAATCCTAGCTAAAACGAAGGCATTATCAGGTTCAATGAGTCGCTTTGCATCCATGACATCAGGTATGCTTTCTTTTTACTGCGATACGAAGAGCGAAAGTTGACGAAATGCCATTTCGAGGAGCGCTGCAGCACACACGGCTTTCATCTCAACCATCGGCTCCGCGCGCCGCGGTGCTGGCGAAACACGCGGCCACGCCCTCTTTTCAACTTACGCTCTCTCCGGGCGATTGGGACGGTCGGAGCAACGGCGCGCCGCCGGCAGCCGATCGCGGAGGCCGTGTCGCAGGCGTGGAGTTGCCAGTTCCAGCGATAGATGGCGACGCCATCCCGCCGCAGGCGGCCCAGCTGCCGCCGCTGTCGTTAGGGTTAGCTTTGGTCCGGTCGTGCACGCTCGAAAGGAAAGTGGCGTAGGGTGCCAAACGAGTGCGCAAAAAAGAGCGAAATTTTCCTCACGTGTGCGGAAGGTCAGTTTCCCCGATTGTAGAAAGGCACAGCGATGTCCGAGGACGGGAACCATGAAGTAAGGCCTTCCTCTGAAGCACGAAATAAACGTGATCCTTCACTCTGGCGCTACTGCAGCGCCCCCCCCCCCCCCCCACCACATGCGACATAGAAGGAAAGAATGGAACACGCGCTTCCCTTGGCACACGATAACACAGACCGGCGCAGCCCGGCGGTAGAAGCAAAACATAAATAAACAAACCAAATGCATGGTTCGCGGCATTACCCCCCCCCCCCCTTCCCCTGTAAGAGTGCATCGACCCGATGCTTACGTAAGCGACAGTCCGAACAAAAAAAAATAAAAGTCCGTCATCGTGCGTAGAAAGGTTTCAAGCGAGCGACGTGGACGACTTCGGGTCGCGTGCGTCGTCGTGATGTGCCGGATTCACCATCGGGGATCACTTCGTAGGTAAGTCGGCCAACACGTCGTAGAATCTGGTAGGGTCCGAAATACCGTCGTAGAAGCTTCTCACTCAGACCGCGTCGTCGGATGGGAGTCCAAACCCACACACGATTCCCTGGGTGGTACTCGGCGTATCGGCGTCGGAGGCTGTAGCGGCCGGCATCCACCAGCTGCTGGTCCGTTGTGCGAACTCGAGCAAGCTGGCGGGCCTCCTCCGCACGCTGAAGGTATCCTTGGACGTCGGCGTTGAGGTCGTCGTCTTCTACGTGCGGAAGCATGCCGTCAAGCATCGTAGTCGGCTGCCTTCCGTAGACAAGCTCAAACGGTGTCATCTGCGTAGTTTCTTGGATAGCTGTGTTGTACGCAAACGTGACATATGGGAACACTTCGTCTCAGGTCTTATGTTCAACATCGACGTACATGGACAGCATATCCGCAATCGTCTTGTTCAAACGTTCCGTTCGTCTGGGTGTGGTACGCCGTCGTTCTTCGGTGATCCGCGTTGCCGTAGCGTAAGATTCCTTGCATGAGCTCCTCAGTAAATGCCGTTCCGCGGTCCGTGATGAGGACTTCAGGGGCTCCATGTCGCAGCACAACTTGACTTGTGAAGAACTTTGCGACTTCTTGGGCAGTCCCCCTCGGAAGAGCAGCGGTCTCTGCGTAACGCGTCATGCAGTCTGTAGCTACGACAATCCACTTGTTCTCGGATTGTGACGTAGGGAACGGGCCCAGAAGGTCCATTCCAATCTGCTTGAAAGGCCTCGATGGGACGCCGATCGGTTGCAGAAGTCCGGCGGGTCTCGTCGGCGGCTCTTTTTGTCGCTGGCAGTCACGGCAGCTCCGGACGTAGTGGGTGACGTTGGATGTAAGGCGGGGCCAGTAGTACCTCGCCTTGATTTTTCCAATTGTGCGAGCTGTGCCGTGATGTCCAGAAGACGGGTCGTCATGGCACGCTTACAAAATTTCGTCACGAAGATCTGCCTGGATGACAAGAAATGACAAGAAGGTAATTCGTTCTCGTTCCGGGGCAGAAATTTTTCTTCACGAGGACGGAGTTTTTGAGGCTGAATGCTGGTAAGTTTCTTTTGAACGCCCTAGGCACAGCGACGGTGTGTCCTTCGAGGTAGTCGATCATGACGCGCAAGTCAGGGTCGGCCCGCTTCTGGGCGGCTAGGTCGCTCTCCGTAACTCCGAAGAACGCGCTGTCTTCATCGGATTCTTCTGGTGGGGGGTCGACGGGGTCGCGGGACAGGAAGTCGGCGTCGGAGTGTTTCCTGCCGGATTTGTAGATGATTGTAACGTCGAATTCCTGCCGGCGCAAGCTCAATCGCCCAAGGCTGAGAGGGGTCCTTCAAATTGGCGAGCCAACACGAGGCATGGTGGTCTGTTACAACCTTAAACGGTCTACCATACACGTATGGGCGAAATTTTGAAATGACCCATATGATAGCCAGGCACTCTTTGTCGGAGGCAGAGTAGTGTTCCTCCTCCTTCGACAGACCACGGCTGGCATAGGCGATTATATTTTCGCAACCGCTTTGCTTTGGGACGAGGACGGCACCCAAACCTATATCACTGGCGTCCCTGTGCATTTCCGTTTCGGCGTTTTCGTCGAAATGACCGAGCACGTGTGGGCTTTTCAGGCGTTTTTGCAGCTCGCAGAATGCTTTTTGCTCCAATAAACTCGCTCCAATCAACTCGTTTTCTTTGAAGACAACTGCGTCGTCTTTGACTTCGTGACACCTGGTGTAGGTGCGGGGTACGCACCCTTCATGCTCCCCTAACAATTCAAAGAATGCACAGGCGGCGAGATAGCACTCAAGAAAGTGACGAGCGTAGGCGATCGTGGAGAGTCGAATGGAAAATGCCGCGGCGTCTGCTCTGCAGGCTTTTAAACGCAGAGCATTTCTTTAACTCACGATGTCACCCGGCGTTGGCGTGCCTCGGTATCCGCAACAGCCATTCCAGGTGCGCCCTCTCCCCCACTCCTCCTCGCCTGCTCTCCGCTGCTTCTCGCGTTTCGCACTTGATCTCACCCCCACTGCTCTCTGCGCATGCGCAGCGTTGCTATGGCAACGGAGGCGCGTCGCCTGCGTCGTCTGCTTCCTCTCCGCCGCGGCTGCGCTCCGCAGCGCCGAAGTCAAACGGGAGCGCGCGGCCTCGTCCGCAACAGCCGTTCCAGGTGCGCCCTCTCCCCCACTCCTCCTCGCCTGCTCTCCGCTGCTCCTCGCGTGTTCTCTGCGTGCTCGGATCGCGTTCAGCAACAGGTGGGGCGCGCATGCGTCGTAGTTTGGCGCGGGAGCAATAACAGTTGTGGCGTGATCGTGACGTAGTCGTGACGTGGTCGTGGCGCGGTCGTGCCGTGATGGGGCGGTTCTCGGCGTTCGCTCTCGCTGTCAATTTCTTTCGGACCAGATAATAAATGATGTCACGTGACCATTTAATTACGACTCCTCATTAATTACAATAATAATTATAACAACAACAACAACAATAACAACCAACAGCAACAACTGCAACAACATTAACGCAACCCCACCTACTTAACGTCGTGCGCCCCCCGAAAATGCTCTGCATTTGACCGTGCCCCTCGCGAGGGGGATGTTTCATAAAATTTTTTATCTTTGGGTGCGACTGTTTCTCGAACCGTCGATTTACATCCAGAACAAAGAAGATTATTCTGGGCTGTTCACGTTAGTTCGGAATGCTCTCTATCAGAAGAGATAACACATGCGGCATAGAAAGAAAGAATGGAACGCGCGCTTCCTTTGGCACACAGATAACACTGACCGGCGTAGCCGGGCGGTAAAAGCAAAACATAAATAAACAAGCCCAATGCGTGGTTCGCGGTAATACAACGTTCTAAGAAGCCATTTTCCGCCACATTGTTTAGCAACCTAATAACGTTTAGTCGTTAAATGATGTTGACTAAAATGCAGCTTCAACGCACAGTGCGCTGCGCCGTGATGCATGCGTCCTCACCAGCCGTAGGAGGAGGAGTAAACATTTATTGAGCAAAAGGGCGGGAGTGAGGGGTGGTGGTCAGCTTCCTACGTCCAGGAGGCCGCGAGCCTTTGCTGATTCCAGGGCCCGTTGCACAAGCGCTTTTTGGCGCTCCGGTGCCGAGCTGGTCAGCGCAGACTCCCACTGCTCAGGGGAAGGGGAGGGGACGTGGTCAGGGTGGCGTGGGCAGGAGTAGACGAGGTGATAGGTTGTGAGAGGAGTGTCGCAATGCGGGCAGTTGTAGGGGTATGTGGATGGAGATATGTGTGCGAGGATGGTGTGATTGTAAAAGGTGTCAGTTTGTAGTCGGCGGTAGATATATGCCTCGTAGTTAGATAACGTGTGGTGGGGGGAGGATATGTTCTTCTCGTGTGGGTGTAATGTGACAAGAGTGAGCTGTAGCTGTTGTCGAGGGGTGCCAGGTGGGTAGCTCCACTCTCCGTGCCCCTCAGGGTAGCTTGCATTGAGGATGGGAATGCCCGGGAGTGGAGTTCTCGGGCGGAAGCGTGTGCCGCTTCGTTCCCAGCAAGACCCGAGTGACCAGGAGCCCAGACAATGGATACTTCTATGTCTTCAGGCAATCGCTGTAGGATCGGGATGGCCTGGGGTGGTGCCAGCCCAGCTTGGTACATTAGGCAGGCTTCCTGACAGTCCGAGATGATGGTAAGATAGGGTTGATTGTGGTGAGTGGTGGTTGCATGGGCTATAGCTAGAGCTTCTGCCGATCTTGTGGATAAATCAAAGTACGTTGCTGCAGTGGCAATTTCTCCTTTGGAATCGACCGTGACCAGGGTGGTGCCGGGTATCTTGGGATTCTGAGCGATATCCGTGTATCGGGTATGACAGTCGTCTGCATATTTCTTCGTAAGCTGGCGGACCCTTGCCTCACGGCGGCCTCGATTAAAGGCTGGGTGCATATGCTTGGGAATGGGAGCAACCTTGAGTTTCTTGCGTATGTGTAGCGGGATTTGTTGAGGTAAGTCGTTGGTGGTTGGGCTTGGTCTTCCGATGTCATGAAGCACCTTTCTCCCTGTAGGAGTAAGTGTTAGGCGATGAAGTTGTGAATTTCGCTGGGCTTCAATTAGCTCTTGAAGAGTGTTGTGTAGCCCCAACCGGAGTAGTTTTTCATTGGAGGTGTAAGTGGGGAGGCCTAAGGCCGTTTTGTATGTTTTCCGTATGAGGACGTCCAGCTTGCTGATCTCTTGAGGTTTGAGTTCAATAAAGGGAGTCGAATATGTTATCCGGCTAAGTAGAAGGGCTTGTACCAATCGGCATGTGTCAGTTTCGGTGAGACCATGCTTTTGGCCTCTTATTCGCCGTATGAGGTGAGTAAGTTGGGTCACGGTTCTGTGAAGTTGCGGTAACAGGGCCGAACCCGAACCATCATGGTGGAAAGGCACGCCAAGAATTCTAAGTGTTCGCACTTTGGGAACGGGCTGCCCGAAAATTGTGACGTCTGGGTCCGGACGTAATTGCAGTCTTTTCGCTTATTTTGAAACAAACGATAGTTTTACTGTTCAGTCGGGCCCTCGCTATTTTATGTTATCGCGAGCGCACTTTTTATGCCAAAGGTTAGATGCCACGGTGCCGTGCCGATAGGGGAGATTCGTTTAAGCTCAGCTAGAGTTCCTGTATATCGCTCCCCTAGGGGAGCAGAGTTGCGCGTCCATCTGCCATCTTGAAGTGCAGGTCGTGCGGGAAAGCCACCCGTCTCGCATATACGAGCTGCCGCTGGGCCTCCGCGCGGCGAGGAGGAGTGGCGAGGAGCGGCGTGGACGAAACCTGGCGCACGATAGTCGGCTGCTTATCAGCTGGGCTGCCGCCGCTTACGCAACCACCGATGCTCAGTTGAGCAGAACTGACTCAATACGGAGTCTCGTGCGCAGTACTGAAAGCGGGCTTTCAGGCGCGCAACCGGCGCAACTCTTACGCTACGCGATATACAGGAACTCTAAGTTCAGCTGCTTAGGCGTGCCTTCCTCAACGCCGCCGGTTTGTTGCCGTACAGCACTGCCTTTGTTGGGAAGCGCCCACTGGTCTCCCGCCCGTAAACCCGCTGTTTAGGCCCAAAAAGGACTGATAAACACTGGTAAATTTGTTATTTGGATAAACATAACGCAGTTTCACGGTATTTTTGGTTTAAATAGGTGCCCGTATTACTTGGTTAACAGTGCGGGTACTGCACTAGAGTATTTTTTCGTTTGCTTTTTGGACGTGAAAATTTATTTTAATTTCCCTGGAGTCTAGTGAGAGACCTCCCCTGACCAAACTATGCTAGTCAGGCAGTCTTTCTAGAGAGCATTCGTCTCAGTTTAACTAAAAGAGTCTCGCTGTACATACATGTTTTTTTCAAGATGTATGATGGTCGACCAGGCCGTGACGGCGGCGCCCTCTCGCGGCCTCCTGGACGTACGAGGCTCACTTCACCCCCTTCCCGTACCGCTTTGTTCTATAATAAACGTATTTTCTTCGTCAGCATCATTTTTGAGGGGTCTGATAAGATGTAGAAGGAAGGTAAACCTTTATTTTTCGGTGCGTGACGGACCCTTTTACTTATGTCATGGTTTTCTCAAGGGTGTAATATTAGTGTAATAACAGGAACATATATTCACTCTTAATAAAAAATGTCGTAAAAAGGTAGTAACGGCCGTATTTACTAACTCCTTACGAACCTTTCTAGCCCGCGGTTTTGTACCTCCTTACAAACCTTACTACCCCCCGGTTTTTTACGTAGGCTCTGCCACTAGCAACTGCATGTTTAGGAAATTAACTGAGTGTAGGAAGTAGTATGCACTAGATTAAGGTCATGATTATGACTAGGCTATGCATGGCCAGTTAGTAAACGCATGTAGCTAAGAAGAGTGTTATCGTCAGGACTTTACTAGTGGAGGTAGTTGTGCTTACTGCCTGCTTCAGTTAGTAACCCTAACTAGTGCTAAATTTACTACCTCCAGTTACTAAGTACGTAGTGTATACTGGGACAAGTAACTTGTAGTAGCCCATTTGTGAATGCCACGAACTTATTTTTTAAGACTGTTGTTCGCTTGCCTTATGTCTAGTTAAATATAGCGCCCTTGTCGCTGACGGCGCGCCGAGTCTCGCGGGCTCTCACCCGAGACGTGACGCACCCTCCTCCGCCGGCCGATGCGCCGGCCTGCTCCACCGCGAGCATGTTCCTCCTCCCTGGGAGACCCTTTTCTCCCAAAGGGCATAAAACTGAGCGCGAGGTCTTCCCCGAGGCCTTTTCTCCACGCACTGTCGAACCGCGTGGTCGCACCAGGAACGCTCCGTTTCCCGACCACGAGGCAAAGCGAGCCTCCCCTCAGGAGACGAACCGAGCCGGTGGCCTACCACGGCTTATTGAGCTCGTGGGGACGCCGCCCTCCTTCCGAGCTCGGGACCAAGGAGGCTGTACTTGCTCGAGGACAGCCTCTCCCTTGTACGACTGTGACCGACTGGAGAGTAAAGCGCACGTCATCAACTTCGCCAGCCTCCGAATTCGTCTTAGGCACTTTAATAAAACGTGCTGTTGGCTAGTTAGTGCATACTGAATGGGAGGCTTAGTAGCGCCTGTCTCGTCTGCCATTCTCCTCGTCGTTTTTGCGCTAAGCCTCCCATTCGTCTTTGGCACATTCCGGTGAGTTGATTGAACCCACGGCGGCGTCCACGCGACGCCACGTGGTGGATTGCGGCTCTGGTGCTAAATAAATAAATAAATAAATAAATAAATAAATAAATAAATAAATAAATAAACGTATAGCTGCCTGACTCGTTCAAAAAGTAATCTGCTCAGTGTTCGTCGTGTAACGCGTACAAGCGATTAAAATTTTTATTCTAATGGCGTCTAATGCCTCCCGGACGATCTGGGGTGGATGTCCGGGCAGAAATGAGCGCGGCAGAATTAAACTGCTGACGAATGGAGAGGGTGAGAAAGTACGACCTCGTTTAGTACTGGAAAGTGCCCAAGTGCATTTATTGGCAATGACCAGGACATACGAAAGAGATGCGACCTGCGCGAACATAGTCTGCAATGGGCTTTTTTATAGCCCGGGGTACACATAAGTGAATGTGCGTCACCACATTTAGGATGTAAGCGCCTGTAGCTGGCGCCAGGCCACAGTCTTCCACTTGTCCGGTAATAAACGGGCGCTGCTTTATCGACAGAACGGAAGAATTTCCGGCTATGACAACGGCTGGTCCTTACCAAGCAGTATATACGAAAACGGCAGACTGCTCAAATGGCTGTTCGACGCGGTCTCTGCAAATCCAGATCTTGAGCCGCATTGCCCGCCAGAGGAGTGTGTGGCGATGCCCACGGAATTGGACCCATGTGCTTCCTGTTTTGGCGAGCTTCAGTGCTTCGGCCGACATGCAATCTTTCGCGTAGTTACGTACATGTCATATTCAAGGTAACTCAGTACGAACTGCTGTGGAGCATTTTGAAGCTGGGTAAAGGTCAACTCCTCTCCTGCTTCCGGCAGAGCCGATGGCATTGTACCGGAGGCAATAAATAATTCCTCGCTGATCGCTGGTTACGACCGCAGTCATCGCTTCGATCGCGGTATCCGGCCTCGTCCACTTAGACCTCGTTTTAGAGTTTTAAAACGCTTGTGAAGGACTTTGGCTCTTTCTTGGCGACCCTTTCGAGATGCAACCAAAGGCGAGCCGTGAAAAAAAGCGTTTTTAACATGCTGTTATCTACGAATATAGTAAAGCTTGGTGCCGGGCTAGTTGATGTAAAACCATTGGTTGCGCTGGGGTTACGTTTTTTGCTCTCCGTTCCAGGGAATCTCGACTCTCTGTGCTGAGCAAAATGCAATGCAGGATTCCTCAACTAATCCAAGAATTTTGTCAATATGCGGCGCACAGCTACCGGCACTAACGTCTACGCATAGTTAATCTTATTTGTTGCCCGGGAGTTTTCTTCGCCAGAATCAGCTGCAGCCACGCAGGTTTTTTGCAGTGATCAAACAGGTGCCACCTCACGTAGACGTATACAGGAAGTACTCCTGATAGCGTGCGCTTTTGTCGTTAAAAGAGCGTTCGGTCGGTGTCGGTCGTAAAACTACAGGGATGACATTAAATGTTTTTTTTTGCACTGAACCATCAAACTTGTTTTTTCCTGCACCCCGCAGAATTCGAAGAAAAAAACATGATGAGTCGACTGCCTCGAAAAAAATGTCGACGTATCGTAGTAAAAAAAACCCCATCAAAACTATTAAAAACTTTATACATAACCTCTGAACGCGTTATAGGACACATGTGGAATGTTGTTGGTCAAACCTTTTTCTCTAATGCTTGGCACATTTGCACACACCGGGCGCAGTTTTATTTCCTCACCGCCCGAGCACAAGCCTTTACTGTTAGGACTCTGAACAGACAAAGGCCAGACCACTGCCAGGCGCGCGCCGTCAGCCCTCATCTTGTCAACACGGACCTTTTGAAAAGGAACAAAGGTAAAAAGAAAGTGGGTGTAACTTCGGTCTTTTTGTGAGGCATTCTTGCAACATCGGCGCACGCACAACATAAATTTCACTTAAGGGCGGAAATCGAGGTCCTAAGCGGCTACCTGTAAATTAAGACGAAAGCGCGATCATCGTTAGCGGGCGCTTAGTGGTGCGTTGTTTGGGGACAGCTCGCCTGATGGTTCAGTCCTCATTACTATCCTGATTGCTATCCTAATTACTATCCTGAGATCAATGCCTGGGATTGGTGAAGCAGATGTTCAATCTGCCGTGCTGTCTGCAAACAGTGCGACATTCCCCTAGCCTATCCTTGTGTACTTCGCGCGCATGACCAGCGGTAGCATACGACTCGAACATATGGACACATCTATTTCCGAATTGTGTGACTGTAGAGTCCTGTGATTGACCGGAAAGAAAAAAAAAGTGAACCCGGGCGATTTGACTGGATCAACTGGGAGACCTATTTTTTTCATGTTTTTATCTCAGATGTTTTCTTTTCACATAATCACACTGTTTTTGGTGAAATGAAATGGAAAAAGACCTGGTTAAGCTTGCTGATATTAGATCATGCTATGTTTAGATTAGTTTTATATAGGGTTTAAGTACGGTTAGGTATAGGCTACGTTGGCACAGGCGCGGAACGACCTATAAACACTCTCCCAGGCCGACCACGGGTGCATGTGCCACTTTTTGAGTGTGCAACAGTTTGCTGGGCTTCAGAGGAAGAACACACGGGGCATACGGCACATTACTTGTGGTCAACCCTCGAAGTTGTTGTGTTTGAAGCATTTGGTCGATCGAAGGCAGCCTCGCTACCTATACGCTCCACGTAGCGTTTCTGTGAACCACCTGCAGGATATACGTGACAGAGATAACTCTGACTTGCAAAGAAAATATCCACGAGGAGTGCGCAGTGGTGCGCAGAGTGCGCAGGAAAATTGCTCTTTCCAGTGCTTGAAGCTAAACAGTCGGCACGGCACGTGGGCTATGCGAAGAAGTCCGCGACATTTCTAAGAAAGCCTGTTGTGTTTTTGTTTGTGCTTTTATCTCCTGCAGAAGCACCTCTAGGAAAAATTAAACCAAGGTGGTGGTCAGAGCCAGTGGAAGCACTTGGACGACTCGGCACTTCGAAGCCTGTTCCTATGACAATGAAGGCCGCCATCAAGGACGGCGTGCTATACTCACCCTACCCGCGGTGCGATATTCCCTCGGTGTCTATCTACACTGCGGTAAAGACATGCCTGGAGAATAAACCGGAGAAGATTTCGGTGGTGAGTCATTTCCCGTAATATGGAACCGCACGGGGTGTGGTCAAATCTACTTATTTTTTTGTCCACTGCTAGAGGCCTTCGGCGGCCGAAGCAATAGCGGTAGGTTCAGAGGCTGCATTGAACCCATAAAGAAATGAAAAAAAGTAGTAATAACAAGAGCAACTAAAAAGCGGAGTAAAAATACAAAACAAGCATGTCCGTGTAGATGTCAAATATAGAACTGGGGAGGGGAGAGGAAAAATATTAACAAGGCGGTTATGCTAAAATCTCAAATATAAACAGGGAATGTACACAACAATGAAAAATCTGACCCAACCGAGGCCAGCACATATTAACCGCATTACCTTTCACTCGGTGAGGTGGTCGGCGAGCTGAGGAACATCGTTAGAAAAGTTTCTCCCGAAAGGCAATCGAATCATTTGAAGTACAAGAAAAGAAAAAAAAGTTTAAAGTTGTTTGTGGGCGCAGATATGGAAGCAATATTGAGAGCGTGATAATTACGTGTAGCTTTCTGAGGCAAAAGCTACAGATAAGATAACGGGTCAAGCAAACGTTTTCAGATTCAAAGATAGAGACATTACAGTCGTTTTTGTTTCTGCGGTTCTGTAATGGCAGAATTTTCTTGGTTTTCATTAAGCATGTTCGTAAAGCACAGCAAGGATAACGGTTATGTAGGAACCGAAGGGAGAGCCGCCGAATTTGTTCGTTTGTAAATGCCGTTTTGAGAAGGGGGGATCTCAAACAGTGCACACGTATTCTAGACCAGGTGGGATTGGGGCTTTATAGGCAATACGTTTGAAGTGAGGTGGCGTTTGTGTCTTAGCAGACCCAGTTTTTGTCGCGCTGATGCACAGGTTCTGTCAGTATGAGTTGACCAGGTTAAGTTAGTTGTGCGAGTATTGCTGAGGTACCTAAAGCAGTTAGCATGCGATATTTCAACCGCGTTTGTCTAGTAACTCTTAAGAACGGGCCGATTTGTGATCTGAATGGGGGAGAGAGAGAGAGAGAGGGAGAGAGAAAACTTTATTTAGAACCAAAAGCGGTTCAGACAACCCAATTACAGGTCGTCTTCATTCTGAACGGGAAACGGATAGTTTTCAGTTATCCTAGCTATTGAAAATAAGTATAATGACTTAGGGAAGAAAGTCTGGTAGACGATACACACCCAGTGTATGAAAAAAATGTGGTTGTTCCCTCTTACAAAGGAACCGGTAAAACAAGAAAATGAAATGTGCCTTCACAGAAGCAGTTGAATGTTTGTTGTGCAGCGATATGAACCTGCACATTGCTATTTATATTTCGTCGGTATGGCACCGTTACGCTTCAACGTTAGACATTGCATTTCACGCGCCGGAGCATTGCGTAAATCCACAGCCCCTTGCGTAAAACCGTGCCCTTGCGTAAATCCACGGAGCATTGCGTAAAACCACAGCCCCTTGAAAACCGTCCGTGCGAACGCAACCAAACGGTTGTCAGCGAATCGTTTGGTGAACACGGTTCGCTGCAGCGGAAGGAGCAGCGGGCCGTGTCACGAGCGCCACATCCGCAAGTCGGCTTCTCTGCAGCTTACGGTGCGCGTCCCCCGTACACGTAGGCGCTGGCATCTAGGCGCCAACTGTCGGCACTCATTAGCGCCATGATGCACTACTTCGCTTCACCTCTCCTAGATGTCAGCACCATCTGAAAGGATGGATACATGGCGCGTTCGTCGTCCTGTTCGCGCGTCTGTTCATAGCGAAGTCGGGAGCGCGTTTGGTTCCTACCGTAGCGGCGAAAGGGGTCGTGGCTCGAATCCCGGTACAGCCGCCGCGGCGTCAGTCGAAGTTTTTCTGGTGACGTAATTTTCGGGACGAATATGACGTCATTTAGATCTTGGTGGACCACGGCATAAACCACTTTCGGGTTAAAAGAACGCGGATTTGTGCCAGCCACACGATGCGGACTATTGACCACAGGTGAACCATCGCAGTAGCATAGTGCACACAGACAGACTGGATAAGAAGTACGCAAAGAGAGAGAACTCGTTTGATGGACGAAATGAGGAAACTGGGGTGAAGGTGAAGAATGTTTTGGGATGACCCAGAACTGGAATGGTTCAAAGGTTGGGAGCGTGTGTGCGGGGCCGGGGGGAGGGGGGTGGCGGGGTTTCAGGCCTTCGTACAGCAGTTGCCGTGACCAGTTGCCAGCTGGCTGCCGCTTCTAATGATGATTACAAACTGGGAACACTAACAGTGCCGTTGATTTCACTAATTTAATTTGATGTTTCCATCGAGGAAGCCGTTACGAAGTTACGTCTTGGAAGGTTGACTGCTTACCTCAAATGCACCAGGTGGACGATCACCTCTGTTTGACGCGACGGGAGTTTCTGGACCGGATACGGCGCTATGCAGTGGGTTTCCAGGCACGCGGCATCGGCCCAGGAGACACGGTGTGTGCCTATCTCAGCAACAGCGTGGAAAACTTCGTCGCAATGTACGGCGTTGCCTTCAGCGGTGCCACTGTCATGCTGGCCAAGACATCGCTTACCGAACGTAAGTGTTGAGACTATGTACCTTAAATACGTGTCACATACGAATGGCCCAATCTAATCCAAGGTCAGGTTATTTATGCTTAGGGGCCTTTGCACCAAAGTGTGCTACATTTCCTGCTGGAAGGCTTGAAATCACACACCAACTCGCCATTGCAGTCTTGTGAAAGCCCCGAGATAGCACTTCATTCAAGCAAAAAGTCTTGTCCAGGCCGACAGAAAGCACGTAATGATTATTGGTTACAGTCGTACCACTAACGATGGTGGTGGTTTACCACCACCATCGTTAGTGGTACGACTATAACCAATTAGTGGTACGACTATAACCAATAACGTTCATTGAGCTTAAAGGGAAGGGGCTGAAAGGTGCGGTCAGCCTCCTCAGTACAGGAGGCCTCTTGTCCGGGCTGGTTCCAGGGCGCGCCGCACCAGGGCGACCTGGCGCTCCGGCGCGGAGCTTGTCAGCTCGGACTCGCACTGCTCGGGGGAAGAGGAGGAGTGGGGATGTGAGTGTTGGGGTGAGTAGAAGACTGGGTGGTAGGTGTTGAGAGGGATGTGACAATGTGGGGAGTCGGGTGGAAAGAGGGAAGGGGAAATTTGGGATAAGATGATGTGGTTGTAGTAGGTTTCGGTCTGTAGTCCGCGGAGGATGTAGGCTTGTTGGGCGGTGAGGGAAGCGGGGAGGGTATCGCCGTCGAGAGTTAGTGCAGTGGGAGAGGATGGAGTTGTACGTGGGGACGAGAGGTGTCAGGGCTGCTGGGTCGGGGGGTTGGGGAGTTGCTTGGTCGATGTGAGGCGAAGGAAGTGCCCGGGTAATGAGTGTGCGGGTTGCGGCGTGGGCCGCTTCATTCCCTGCTAGGCCGGAGTGGCCGGGGGTCCAGAGAATGGAGAGGCCAGTGTCTTCAGGGAGGCGTTGAAGGATGCTTGTGGCCTGAATGTCCAACGAGACGAAAGGTCCACCGAGTGTGAAGGTACAATCGAGCCTGAATGTCCGACGAGATGGAAGATCCAACGAGACGGAATGTCCAATCGAGCCCAAATGTCCAAAGGGATGAAAGGTACACTGATACAAACGGTCCAACAATACTAAGGCCCCACATTTTCATTCAAGACACACATTTTTTAAGATTAAGCCGATAACGATAGGTTCGAGAGTGTTGTGCCAAACGTTACACTACGTTAATAACATGAGCGTTGTGACAGTGCAGGTAGTCTTCTGCAGGCCTCACTTTTGCGTCAATATAAAGCGTTGGACATGAACGCGCCGTACCAGGTGGCTTCCGTCAATCTCCCCAAAATAGGTCTTCCACAAAACAAGAAGAAAGTGTGATTTTGAGTATGGAAATTTATAAGACTAATCTGTTTGTTCGTGGCACAGAGTACCATCGTATGATTGATGGCGTGTAAGACTGGCCCGGAAATCACAAAATTTCGGCAATTACTCTAAGCTAGAAAAACAAACTCCTGCTCAATTGATTTTTTAGCAACGTATGGGCTATCTTCTCGAGTTAGCTGTAACACTCCTTTATGCTTGACTAGAATTAGCGTGCACACAAAATCATCTTAACCGCTTTGAGAATAAATAATTGCATTCAAGCAGCATCGGCGGCGGGCGCTCTCTCTCTTGTTCTCTCCTTCGTTTCAAGTATAGTTGTCCATCCCCAATAGTTGTATGTCACTCCATCCGAGAGCGATATCCGAGAGCGGTATCCATTGTCCAGATATCCATTATGAAAATATTAAACGTGTTAAAACAGGGATTCCGGAATAAAATATACAGCCAGTATTTCGCGGACAGCCATGCATGGTGGATGGCTACGGATTAATTAATGATGCCTAATGATCTATAAAGTGCGCTCAAATGCAGACACACTGATGCTTTTGCTTCTCCTACGTTACCCTGCGTAGTCACCTACCGCAAGTTTGTGCTCAGTAGGGCAGTCAGTACCTTGCCTACTCAGCGGCCGCTGCGTAGTAAATTAAACACAAAGGGGAGATGGGCTTAGTAAATTAAACGTATTGTGCTTTTGAACCGAAGAGGCCGCGTATTTATCTATTACGTCACCGCTGTCGTCGTGTGGCGTAAATTTCAATGTTTTTCAATTGTTCGTATTGTTGTTCGTTTAAAAAAACGCCTTTCAGGGCTGCTATGGAGTTTAGCGGGTGACCAAAGGCTGGCTCCGTCGAATTATACTGTTGAATTTGGTATTCTTAACGCCTATAAAAAAGAGACAGGTAAAAACCTAAACAAAGAAAAATGAAAGAGAATTAGGAAGATGTGGCAGCAGGGGTTTGACTGAAATTCTGAGTATGTATGCGCACAGGTTGCTATTTCCTCTTAGTGTTTTCACTTCGCGCACAACTTTCTAGTAGTTCCTTTGTTACGCTGGTCTACTGAACACGAGCTATATAAACGTATCTGCCTTTTGAAAAGCCCGCTTTCCGATGCGGAAGTGCTACATTTCGCGAGTAAGTTTTATAGGACGATTTTTTCTATGTTCTAGAGTTCATACCTCTCGATTACGCAGAAGTGTAAATAGATAAAATTACTGCAAAAAAGTATTTACCGGCATTGGTGCAACACGTGCATTATGCCCAATCTGGAGCACCATATACCTTTACCGAAGGCTTGAAGAAGCTCTGAGCCTGTATGGTCAAAACATTTGCCTTTTCAGCTTCCTGCGTGGTAAGAAGTCCGAAGTGGGAATAAATTCGAGACCAAATGGAATCTGTTGTAGCTGTTCATTTTCTTTTCTTTTTCTAGCGTGTGTTTTACGGCTAACCCTGGTCATTGCATTTTTCAGTTAAATGTATTAGGTTAAACTATAGTGTAAAACTTTTGGAAAAATAAACGCAGATAGTTGGTATACACCATAAAGCATTTTTAGGCCCAAGGGAGCCTTGGAAAGTATATCTCATATCTTTTATATGTTTTGTTGAAATATTGTTTTAGAAGTTGTTCTTATGCGAACACTATTTTAAGTTTACTCAATAAAAAGTGTTTGGTAGTGAAATAGGGTAGGCCTTAACACGTGCAATGAAGCGAAATTAATGAGACACATTACTGAGATACCATGAGTGCGCCTTGGTGAGAAAGGGAGCCATATCCAAACTTGTGGCGCAATTTTACTTGTTGAGTTTTGTTGCACACACCATAATGTGATTAAAAATTGTGCCAAGTTTTACTAGAAATCAGTGTCACGCAGAAGTTATGAATGTTTCATTTGAACCAATGGCCAAAAATAATTATCCTGAGGAAGACAAGAACGAATTCAAAGAAGCGCGGTGCATGCACACGATAACCCTAAATTACAGCTAGCTCTGTCTTCGGTCTTGTTCTTGTCGGATTTATATAATGCTTCATTGGACTCGCTTAATAATGACGCCTCTAGGTCAGTCTCGCAGTTCGACCTCCTTGTATTGCTTGCTGGCAAACTTTTATTTGTTTGCCTATCGTTATATACTTACCATATTGGGGCTGCCAATAAGAACCACTATTAGATAGAGTAAGCCACCCAGAAAGCAATAAGCTGCTTTTTTGACGCGCCCTCAAAGCCTCCGGAACTCTAACAACACATCCAAAATATTGCGCGTCCGCATGGTCAGAATTTGGGCTTGCTCTTGTGACAGCGTGAAGCACAAAAACATCATTTGTACAAATGGACGCGAAATTTAAACGAAATACTAGAAGAGAAGGTATTCAAGTTGGATGTTTTATCTCAATAACTGATTAATATGTGAAATCATGGATGACAAAGGACACGTCAAACTTACGCCTTGATGAGACCAAACTGAGAATATACAACCCTCATCCACATCGACCGCTTCTTACGGGCTGCGAGCAGTTGACGGACACTCGCGCGCGTACGCGCTGAGTGTCAGGCGACGGTCGTAGCATCCTCCTTTTTTGAATAGAAGAGCACGTGACCGTTTGTTTGTTTTCTTAGCGCTCACGTTGCTGCCATGCGCATAAAGCTCGGGAACATTATTTTTTCGCTAATTTTATAGCACACACACACAAAAAACAAGAAAAACCCTTACAGTTTGCCCAAATGATAAAACAGGTCCTAATGAAAATACTGAAGTCCTATTTAGGCAGTCTCAGTAACGTACTCGCGACCAAGCTTGCTTTCGTCAATAACGTTGCAAGCAGACTCAAATTTTACGACGGTAATCAGAGGTTCCAGGCGTAAATTTCACTTCAAATTACCATGTAAAAGTTATTTCACGTGAAAATGCAGAAGGTCCCCCAAACATATTGCGATAGAGGGCATTCAAGATAACTTCAGAGTGCTCCGGACAATAATTTAATAGTAAGAGCCTGAATGTCCAACGCGACGAAACATACACCGAGACGGAAGGTCCAATCGAGCCTGAATGTCCAACGAGACGTAAGATCCAACGAGACGGAATATCCACTGTTGGACCTTTCGTCTCGTTGGAATCGTTGAAGGAGGTGAATGACTGCTTGCTGCGAGTCGGTGATTGCGGTCAGGTAGGGCAGTGGGTCAGGGCAGCGTGGGCGATGGCGAGGAACTAGGCGGTGAGCGTGGGGATGTGGCGGTAGGAGGCCGCGGCGAGGAGGCGGCCCTCGTTGGTGAGGACTGCGATGGTGGTGCTGTGGCGGGTGGAGGACTGGGCGATGTCGGTATAGTGGGTGTTCGGATCCGTTCCGTAGCGTTTGTCGAGGAATCGGACGCGGGCGCTGCGGCGGCCTAGGTTGTAGACGGGGTGCACAAGCTTGGGGGTGGGAGGGACGTCGATGGGGCGAGTGTGGAGTGGTAGGGGCTGTGCGTCCGATGAGCTGAAGTAGCCTTCGACCGGCCGGTGTGAGGAAGAACCGGTTCAGGTAAGAAGTGCGTTGGGCTTCCAAGACTTCGGTAAGGGTATTGTGGAGGCCAAGCTGGAGGAGGCTTGTGTTGGAGGTGTAGGTGGGGAGGCCTAAAGCTTCTTTGTAGGTCTTGCAGATCAGAGTGTCCAGCTTGTTAGCTTCCTGTATCTTGAAGTTGACAAAAGAACAGTTGTATACGTAAGGCGACTGATGGAGAGGGCTTGGACGAGTTTGCAGGTGTCAGATTCTTCGAGGCCGTAGGTGGAGCCGCTGATGCGCCGAATGAGGTGCGTGAGTTGAGTGATCGTCTTGTGGAGCTGTGGGTGAAGAATGGCGCTGGAGACGTCGCAGTAAAAAGGAACGCCGAGTATCCGAACAGTAATGACTTGGGGTGTGGGAGTGCCGTGGATGGTCACTTGTGGGTCCGGGGTTGGTTGTGGAAGGCGGCCGAGGGTGCGGGCTCGGAGTACGAGGAGGGCTGATTTGTTTGGTTCGACCCTTAGGCCTCTGGGGTGAAGGTAGGAGACGGTGGTGTCGATTACTTGCTGGAGGGCATCTTATCGCGTTCCGATGGAGCCGCTGGTAGTCCACATAGTAAGATCATCGGCATAAAGCGCATGGTGGATACCGGGGACGGCATTCAGGAGGCTGGGGAGCTGGAGGAAGACGATGTTAAAGAGTAAAGGGATATTACGGAGCCTTGCGGTGTGCCTTTGGCAGGGGTGTTGAAGATAGGGGATTGGAGAGGGCCGAGCCGGGAGGGTCGCAGTGCGGTTCCGCAGGAACACGCAGACGAATTGAGAGTGCGGTGGCCGCAACCGGTGTGGTTGAGGTTATCGAGGATGGCTTGGTGCGTAACGTTGTCGAAGGCCCATTTGGCATCGAGGGTGAGGGTGAGGAAGGAGGTGAGGGCGATGGGCCGGAGGCGTAGTGGTTACCGTAGCGGTTGGGGCTACCGCTACCCTTCTTGGAGGCGTAGCGGTAGCCCCAAGTCAAGTGAAGGGCGTTGAAATCACCAAGGACGGGGAGGGGGTAGGATCCAGCTATCTGTACCGCTTCCTGAAAGAGGGGCTCTATGGTCTTGAGGCGGTCGTTCGGGGGCTGTGGATGTTGAGGATGTATACGCTCGGACGTAAGGGGCCAGTTGAGATGGTTTCGACGAAGGTGTAGGGGATGGTTTGGCTGAGGCGGTGCGGTTTTGCCAGGTGGGAGTTATGAACGAGGATGGCCGTGCGGGATTGGCGATCTTGTGTAAAGGCGTTGTATTGTGACAGTTGGTTTCCTGCAGGGCGATGCATTGCGGGGGGGGGGGGGGGGGGGCGTTTTGGGTGAAGAGGGAAAGCTGGTGACGCTCGCTGTTGAACGGGCGGCAGTTACATTGATAGGCAGTTATGGTGTCAATGGGGGTGTTAGGGATGATACGGGTGGTGCTTGGATTTCTTTGGCGGACTATCAGAGGAAAGGGAGAAGCTGTCTGGCGGGCGTTGGAGGGCGATTTCGAATGCGAAAAGCTGGAAGCTTTTGACGAGGGGTGCATGGGTTTGGGCTTGGGCGTCTAAAACTTTGGCTACGGCATCTTCAGTTTTGCCGGCCATGCGTGCACTGGCGATCTCGGTGACACGTTTCATGATGCGGTCCTCGGACAAGGGGGGAGGGGGGAGCCTCATGAGGGCGTCAACTTCTTTTTTGAGCTCGTAAAGTTGTTTCTGGAAGTGTTAGAATTTTTCAAGGGCGGCGGTGAGTCGGTCGGGGAGAGGAGGATGGGGGAGGCGGGTTAGGGGGTGGTGGTGTAAGAGTAGCGGGAGGCGCGAGCAATTTAGCTGACCAGCTCACCTGTGCTAGAGGAGGCCAGGTAGGGTGTGGGGTGAGCGATGCTTGCGGTGGCGGGAGCGGTGGGAAATCGTGGGCATCGGTGCTTGGCCGGCTAGAGTTCTTGGTCAAGTCAAGCGGGCGCTTCTTAGATGGTGGAGGAGTGGGTCGGTAGCGCTTGGGGCATTCGAGCTGGGCCGTTGGGTGGAGTCCGTCGTACAGCTTGCAGCGAGGAGTGCAGGCGGGTCCCGGTGTTCGGTCGGGAGTGCCGCAACTGTGGCCCCGGGTCTTATTGGGATGCAGGTAGACGTCTTGGTGGTGCCCAATATCGCTGCAACATGTGCAGGTTTGTTGGGTGCGACGGTAAGGTCGGCAGCGGATCTTTTCACAGTCGAACTTGATATAGTAAGGAATGCGGGTTCCGGCGAAGGTGAGGAGTGCTGATCGGGTTTTGCCCACAATGCGGGCGTGGATGAGGTATACGGTTGGTAGCGGTGTATTCTAGAAGTTGCTCTTGAGTGAGGCCTTCAGGATTGCATGAATCACGTCCCGTGCAGTGCCTGGCGGGGGCTTCATGTAGGCGCTGACGGGGTAGGTAGTGTGGGGGCGGAGGCTTATTCTGGAGAGCCGGTCGGCCAGGTGGGGGTCGGAGGTACCACCCATGATGAGGCTGGGTGTTTGCAGTGCGTTTTTATTGCATGGGGGGTGTACCCGGCTAGTTGCTACATTGCATAACTGAACAGCGCAAAGACTGCACAAAGGAAAGAGTAGCAAACGCGGGCGCTGCCTAACAACTGTTTATTTTTGGAAAGGAATACTGCATATAGGGAAACGCGGCCGCGGTGGCCGCTTTTCTGGTGGAGGCGAAAAGCGAAAACGCCCGTGTGTTCGAGGTTTCGGCGCACGTTAAAGATCCCCAGGTGGTCTATATTAATCCGGAGCCCTCCACTACTACGCGCCTCATCGCCTGTGTAGCTTGGGCGCGTTGAACCTCATAATCAATCAAGCACATAGGGGAACAAAACGAGCATGGTTACCTGTGTGCGCAGTGCTGCACGCGTAAAAACATACCAAACAATACTATGAAAGTGCGAAGAGTTTTGTCTAACATGGATGCCATCTGCAGGGCAAATTTCAGCTTGTGCTGCCTCACCAAATAAGCTGTTTCTTTATCCAGTAGAGACATGGATGGTGTGCTTATGCATGACGATCCCTTGTAATGAATGAAGAATGCCTCGCAGATCTGGCGTGCGCGTTGGTCTTTGTATCTTTGTAAGATAGTGCACGCGTCGAGAGTGCAACTCTTCACATTCAACCCTTCACTTGCGACTCTTCACATGCAGCGCGAGCATGCTGCCAGTCCTGCTTTTGGCGATTTGGCATATTCTTTCAGCCAGTCCTCAGCACGAAGTCCTGTCTGGCCGATATACGATTCTCCACATGACAGGGGAATGTCGTAGGCGACTGCTTCATCGGGTTGGACAAAGGCTGTAGTGTGATTCTTGGGCGCAGCGCTTGCGCATTTCCTCGTTGTTGACTCTTTTGCGCAGTACACTCAGTTTTTCGGGTGCCGAAAAAAACGAGGTACACACGTGAGCGGACAACAATCTTCCTCAGGTGGTGGCTTACACCGTGTACATGGAGGTTGACGGCTCTCTTGTAAGCCCGTCCGGCGGGATCTCCTTCGCAGCAGTACTGAGCATGTTGTCTATGCTGCGCGGCAGCTGATCCGCATAGCGGTCGGAGCAGAGACGCTGGATTCGTGTCCGAAAACTGTACTATAGTGAGTGTTCGAAGGATCTGAAGAGGGAATAATTTAGAGAGGTTGCGGCAAGTGGGTCGACGCGTACGGCAGGAGGGCCGGCAGACACGTCGACGGCGTATGGCGATGGTATATGCGCAGCAGCAGGCGCTCACCATTTGCCGGTTCCTCCTCCTTGGCGAAGTTTAATGTACACATGCACAGTAGTGCTCCCACACGACGGGCTTAAAAGGAGAGCAGTGATCCCCTACGTACACGGAGTAAGCCGCTAGCCGAGAAAGATTGTGTGGCGCTCAGGTGTGCACCTCCTTTTTTTCGGCGCCCAAGAAACTGAGTGGCAGTCGCAAAAGAGTCAACAACGAGGCAGTGCGCAAGCTCTGTGCCCAAGAATCACGCCACAGCCTTTGTCCGATGATATGGGGCAGTCGCCTACGACGTTCCCCTGCCCTGCGGACAATCGTATATCATCCGGACAGGACGCCGTGTTGAGGACAGGCTGAGAGAACATGCCAACTCGATAAAAGCCGTGACCAACAGCATGCTCGCGCTGCATGTGAAGAGTTGAATGAACAAAGTTCATTTCTACAGCATTGTAATCTCGTATAGTCGAAATAATAAGGACAGGAACAAAAAAGCTCCTAAGAAGCAACTTGACAGGGTTTCTGCCCGTTTTTTGACAGGGAAAAGAACAGCAGAAAAATGAATACAAATGGTTGAACTTTTACAGAAATTGTATAAAAAGAGCATACACAAAAGAATAATGTACGCTTGTATGCACCTGAATACAAATACCAATGCACATAAGCAAACATATGTACACTCGGATATATATATATATATATATATATATATAAATATATATATTTGAGAAAATGGTAGACGCACGATTAAAAACAAAAACAGTGGTTTACTGACATTTCGACTGCGGGACCAGTCTTCATCTTGAGTAACATACAACGTTGGAGCACGCACGCTTATATAGGTGCAGAGGGTGTGCTGCAGTGTACCCTTTTTTTTTTAAACAACATTGGCGGGTTTGGGGCGAGGGAACAGGGAAGGGAGGGCATTATACATGTGGCACTATACATGATGACAAACTCTTTTCTAAAAAGCCCAGCAATATTCAACTGCATTCCAAAAAAAAAAAACCAACAGGGTAGGGAGTTGTTTAAATACACTGTTCATACGAATTACACGAATAGATGGATGGTGCAGGGAATGTCTCGACACTCGAAATGCAAAGTACACGAACAACAAATAAGCACAGAACAGAAGCCGCCGGTGACGCATCCATTCTTGAAAACACCAATTACCGGCGGCTTGGGGAATGTCAGGGCACTTTACAAGTTCACAGAAGTCACAGAAGAGCGCACGTGCCAGCAACGCAACCAATTATTTAGCCAGGTAGGAAGTAACTAGGTGTGTCCTGCGTGAAAGCAACTATTGAATCGGTAGCCAGTAAGGGTCAACAAGTTTGTGTGTATACAATAAAAGCATGTCACAGCATGATGGAGCGATGCAAAGAAGTGAGTAATGATTGACAGTCCAAGAAGCGGAGGGGTAGGGGAACCGTGCAACATCGAAGAAGATGGTGAGTGACCTCGCGGACAGCGCGTTCGCGATAACAAATTTAACCCCCCAAAGGGGGCTGCCTCCGCGGGAGCGGAGGCGTACTGGGAATGCAGCTACTATTCCACGAAAAAAAAGGGAGACAGACAAGGGTGGGGAGGGGGGGGGGGAAACGTGTGGTGGCTGGCAGTGTTCGGTAGGGCGAATGAAAGAAAAAAAAAACGGTGGAAGGAAAACAGTGAAAATGGCTTAGGTACCCACCAAAGACGATAATTTCCAACAACTCTCATTAATGCCTGAAGATGCAGATTTGAACTTGTAAATGAGATACGATTCGCGGATTAGTCGATCATGGTGAGAGCGAAACCCAGATTCTAATATCGTGGCTCTGACGTGGTCAAAAGAGTGCCCAGGAAGGTTAACGTGTTTTGACAACGGGAGAGATGGCAGAGTTTTGGAATGTGACTTGTGATTATTAAACCTAGATCTGAACGACTTTTGTGTTTGCCCGATGTATTGTAGGTGGCACACCGTACACTCGAGCAAATATACCACATTGGAACTATCACAGTTCAGGTTTCCTTTGATTTTTAGACGAAAGTCAGAGGCTGAACTGACCGCGGTATCCGTTGTGGACGTGTGCGTGCATATTTGACATCGAGGCTTCCCGCAAGGACTGCATCCGCCGGTCGTTTGAGTCCTTATTTTGGATGAGGTCAGGACATCCCTAATGTTTTTGTTTCTCCTGTACACAACCCGTGGGGGTTCGGGAAAAATATGTTTTAGGCGCTCACTTTGGGTAAGAATGTTATAGTGCTTTTTTAGTATAGACGAGACTTTGGGAACAGATGCGGAATGTGTTAAGACCAAGTTCGTTTGCGGTTTGTCGTGGGAGGTTTTGGTGCCTCTGAGAATGTCTGAGCGATTCAGGTTTCGTGCTCTGTCTATAGCGTTGTCAATTATTTCAACGGGATATTTATGTTTGAGAAGTTGACTGCGTAGCTCCTTACAATTATCATTGAAGTCCTCTTCCTTTGAGCAAATTCGACGAAAACGATGAGCTTGGCTATAGGGAATTCCGGTTTTGCAATGTTTGACGTGACTGCTTTGAAAATGTACGTACTGTTGTTTGTCGGTCGGTTTTCGGTACAGTTTAGTTATCAGTTTGCCCTCTGAGGCGGTGACGTTCACGTCAAGAAAATTAACAGTAGTGGAGAATGGAGAAAAGAAATGGAGGGATGCGCAGAGTTGAACGCGTCTATGAAGGTTATCAGATTCGTCTGCCCGTGAGAAAGTAGATACACAATAAGAAAGTAGATACACACATACATTACATATATATTCACCCAATAAAAATATTACAAATATTTGTTTAATGTACCAGAGCACTGATACCCGGTGCAGTGGTAGGCACTAATGCACATCTATAAAAGGGGGAAAATTCCAGGTGGAAGAACACACAACCTGTGTAGTAAAGCATACAGCCAGAGAAACAATAGGTTCATGTAACAGACTAAAAGAAAACCTTTTCGGTGAACAAAAAACACCCAAATGGGGTTATAGGAAATGTTTCGGAGATAAATCCATTCAAAAGATTATAGTTGGGCTGTGCATGGTCGTCAGAAACTTATTAGTGTTATACACAAATGCCAATTTCTATGACGTGCTCTTTCCATTATCTGCCGGAGATAATATGTATTTTTGCTCGCTATTTAAAAGACTTGGAATACAGTACTGCAGCCTGCGAAATCCATGGTTTGTACGGCAGACAGGAATCATCCGAGGATTTTTATGTCTGATATTATACAGAACTCCCAAAGGTGTGTAAGGTTGAATAAAGTAAAAAAAAAAACATTTGTTATTGTAACGGAAAGCCTATTTGTATTTCATCCGAAGATTGTAATTATATAAGCTCGACAGACACAGCACCTTAACTTCTGAAAAAAGTTCTTCAGTGTGGGCGTCGTATGAAACGTTTGCAATATGGCGAAGCGCTTTCTTTTGCAGTAAAAATAATGTAGTTATGTTTGCTTGAGGTGTGGTGCCCTGTACAAGATTGCAGTAATTTAGGTGGGGGGTGAAAAGTGCGTTATAGAAGGAGTTTTGTTTTGGTGGGGATAACATGTCGCAGTCTGGAAAGAATACCGCAAGCCATAGCCAAGCTTCCTCCTACGCGGTGAATGTGTGTATCCCAAAATAAATGTTCATTGAAGGTTGCTCCCAGGGTTTTATTTATTTGAAATACTGCCAGTCTCTTTTTGAGGCCAAGGCAGGCGGGCATACAAGGGTGCATTCATATACATACAAAAGTACTTAGTCGGTAGGTAGTACAACAGTAATAAGAACCAAATGTCAAAACAAGAACAAGGGTCAAGTAATTCTGATGTAAGCGTCATATTTTTTAGATTACACATATTTATAAAGTATACAAAGGAAGTGAAACGTGTAGAAGGGTTGAGCAACGCATAATACAAGCATAATAATTTGAGGTTCCTCAGTTTATAAAGGATACCAATAAGGAAAGTGCACTCAAATAAGCAAAAAAAAAAGCAACTTGTGTTAAGAAAAGAGATTGGTATACAGACTAACCATACGTTGCGCAAACCATAACGAACAATACCGCGCCGAGCGGAACCGTAAAAAAAAGTCTCAAAACCATGAGTAATCAAGTAAAAACAGTGCGGGAAGTTTGCGCATGCGGGTATATAGTATTTACTACAAAGCAAGAAAACAAAAGATAAGGAACATAAGGAACATTGTGAGGCAAGTCATACATATTGTATTCCCAGAAAATACATTACAGATAAGTTAGTACAGTCAAAATTCGCAGTGACTGAACATGATGCTGTACGTTATGTAGACGCCGGTTTAGGGGTGCTCGCCGTGAAGTGTACAGAACACATAACATCCGAGTCCACACGTCATAAAAATTAACGTTGCATGTTTTACTTTCCTGTTAATTGGTAATGTTAGCTATTCTGCACAAAAAATCAGTAAGTGTTAGTAACCGATGGGTCCAAGCGATTCCATTCTCTGATAGCAAGCGGGAAGAAAGAATATTTGAAGGCGTCATTATTGCAACGATATTCAGTCAAAGTGTGCGCGTGTTTTTGCCTTGTTTGCCGGGATTCTGAAGGGTGGATGAACTTGTATGCGTCGATTTTATAATCATTGTGCAATAGGGGATATTTAAAAAGAGGCGCCATCTATCAAACGAAATGCAAACTATGCGCCGCCATTTTGAGAGCGGCTCCGCTCGACGCGGAGTTCTTCATTCCGTACACCTTCGTACGGAAGCGAGCTCAATCGCTCGACAATTACAATGGCTTCGCACTGCTGCGTGCCTCTGTGCGCTCAGCGAGGTACCAGAAACGGCACAGGAGACAAGGTAAGCCCTTATTTTTATTACCAATCTTGTTTAACTTAATGAAAACAAGAGCGAATGAAGGAACCAAAATACAGCATAAGGGATCGCGCGCAGGCTGATCCGAATGGCTTCCGCTGGCGTCAATGTTGCGGTGGGAAAACTAAACACGTAGTAACTCAACAGTAATACAAGGTACGAGTATATATTGCTACGCATACATTCCTAACAGCACATGAGTGCGGCGAATGATAGGTAGCTCACGGGCAGGGACGGCTAAATTATAGCCCGGAGCATTGAAATTTCCTCTGTCGCGGCGTAAGCAAACGGCGTTGTTCTGGTTCTTCAGGTTCGCGGGCAGGTGTAAATATTTGGGCATGCCAACTGTGCTCTTTCGTAGCGTAACGAAATGTGCGCTTCGTGCGTGCGGTGCAATGCCTCGGCAAGCACGAAACGCACATTTCGCACACACGCCCATCCTTTGGCATTCGTAATGCGAGAGCGTACGTTCCGTTCCCCAGGCATTTTTTAAGTCTACATTTTATTTATCATAGTAGTCCTTCCGAGTAGGTAAAGTGGCGTTGTGTTAAGTCACACGGTAGGATTGCCGGATTACATCGATGGGTGCGCCTGACCTACATTTAAACACAGCATCTCTTTTCATCTGAGCTCGTGCCGGGCAAAACTAGTGGTGTCGACGAAGCACGTTTGTTCTTTCGTTTTGCGTTTTTAGGTTTTTCGTAAACTTAATTGTTACGCACATCCGGCGTTATGAAAAAAAAGGCAAAAGACGCATTTCCAAATACTAGCCAGTTGCCGGGCTCTCAACGAAAAAAAAATGTTAGACACGGCAGTGTAGACTGTTATAAAAAAGACAGTGGCAATGAAACATACTGCTTTGGTGTTGACAATGCTATCTTCTAGAGCAGCTCATTCGCCAGCATTCGAGAAAGTTCCGACAGAGATGATTTTGGTTTATTTAGCCCTGTGTTCCTATGCGGGTTAAAAGAGTTGCAATGTCAGAGCTTTGTAAACAATATTAATTTATGCCTGCTTTACACTCCAGGTCTCGTACCACCGTTTCCCACAAGCCTCTTCACTTCGAAAAAGCTGGATAATTGCCATCAAGCGGGACGAGGGCCCATTGTTCACGATAAAGAGCAACACAAAGGTCTGCAGTTCCCACTTCAAGCCAACAGACTTCATCCCTGGAGTGGCAAGCGGAAGGAGGATTCTTCGTGAAACAGCAGTGCCTTCAGTGTTTGTGTTTTCCAAGCCCAAAAAAGAAAGGAAGGCACCGAAGGTGCGTACCCCCTTGCCCCAGCAGAAAAATGCCCAATCCTTTGCTACACTAAACTCGCCCTCGCCTGACAGGGATGCAACTGAAGAGTCTGGAAGGAAAGATCAGGTTGAATAGGGGGATACAGCCATCGATATGCAAGACAGTGATGAGGTGGAAACACTAAAGGTTGTTGTGCAGAAGCAGGCTGAGCAAATCGAACTGTTAAAAGAGCAGTGCAGTGGCCTGAAAAGGAAACTTGAAGAAGCGCAAAGCCGAGAAGCTCTTCAAGAAAAGAAGCAAGCCGAAGATCTCTCAAAGCTACAGAAACAGTGTGATGGTTTGAGGGAAGAGTTGTTGCAAGCAAAGGCTGCTGCCTACAAAGCGGAGGGAGACCTCCTTGTGATTCAGCAGCAACTGGAAGAAGAAAAGTTGAAGAATGCACCTTTTTGCATTGACTGTTTCAAAGGCTCCAGTGAACAAATGATGTTCTACACTGGACTCCCCGAATATGACACCTTTGTTGCGGTGGCAGAATTAGCAGATCCAGGAAGCAATAGCCAGGGAAGGAAACGGAAGCTGGACCGAGAAAAGGAACTGTTTCTCGTGTTAGTCAGGTTGCGGCTTGGCCTGTTTGAGCAAGACCTGGCGGATAGATTTGCCATTTCGCAGCCCACTGTGTCGAGAATGTGCTGTGAATGGGTCAAACTTATTTATGCTAAGGTGATAAAGATGCCTATTTGGCCATCCAGGGAAGCTGTGAATGATACAGTGCCTGCTTCGTTCACTGAAAAGTGCAAGAAAACCAGGGTGATTTTGGATGCCACAGAGATCAGGTGCGCAGTCCCCAGCTCCCTTGCATTACAGTCAAGCAAGTACTCCCAGTACAAGTCTGCAAACACCTTCAAGGGACTCATTGGAATAATGCCGAGTGGTCAACTCTCATTCGTTTCCGAGTTATACACAGGCTGCATGTCGGACCGTGAATGTGTAATTCAGAGTGGGTTCTTGGACCTTAGCTTTGACGAAGGTGATGTGATGGCAGACAAGGGGTTCAAAATTGCCGACCTTCTTGAAGAGAAAGGTGTCAGCCTGAACATTCCTCCTTTCCTGCAAAACGGGAAGCTGTCTGAACAAGAAGTGAGAGAGACACAGGAAATTGCCTCCCTGAGAATTCACGTGGAGAGGAGGATACAGCGAATCAAAGCGTTTCACATCTTCGATCGCCCAGTTCCCCTCACATTGGCACCTGTGGTGACTCAAATATGGACTGTAGTCGCCGTGCTAACTAACCTTCAGTCAGACCTGATTGCGAACCCCGGTGTGGTCTAGTCCAATGTTAACATGAAAACAGATGTGGGTAGTTTAGAGAGCTGAATAATCATAAGACATGTACAGTGAAACCTCGTTATTTCGAACTTCAATAATCCAAATTTATGGTTATTTCAAATTGTACCATTTGGTCCTAACAGGGCTCCATAGAAGTCTATGTATAAAGAAGCCCGTTAATTCAAACCCCAGTAGGTGCTGCTGCCACGGATAACTCAAACTATGTGCCGGCGCTTCGCACATGGCCAGAGAAACGCACCCAGTGCTTGCACACACGGCTCCATAGAATACAAGATATGCTAAAATCAACCTATATCCCACATGGTGGAAGTTTTGGAAGACGCATTCATTGCGAACTACGTGAGGATGCTGTGGTGTCATCCACTGACAGATGAGAGCATCATATCTCAGGTCAGAAGCACTAGCTTTGTGCACGTGTTTATTTCGTTATGCCTGCATTTCCTTGTGTGTGCATTATCTGTGAACCAGCAATCTATTTAAAATGTAACTTTATATTCCTTGTATAAACATAAAGTAGCGACTGTTAATATTTATTGATCATTTGTTCTTTTTTTTTCTTCTTCTTTTGTAATCATCGGAATAGCGTGCAGTGGTATGGGCACGTCGTGTAGTATTTGTGTTTTTGTGGTCACCATGTACTGATATTTTTATTTTTACTTTTTTTACAAGGTTCTGAAGGAATATGTTTGCTTCATGTGGCATTTTAAAATCTTCCAAGCGTCCATGTATTTATATTATCCTTTTTCACGTGATGCTGTCATGTATGCGGCCCTCGGGCACCTTCAAGCGGTAGCTAGCCGCTTTTCACCTAAGGGACCCCCAACACTGTTGTTGGAAATAAACTGATTTGATTTTGATTTGATTTGAACCTGTCGCTGCCAGCGACAGCATGGAGGAGAAAAAAACAAAGCATAGTGCGGCCGTCCGCTATGAAGTCATGGCCGGATGGAATGCCGCCCATCTCTTCTGTGGATTTCGAGAAGGCAGAGATAAGATTTTGGATACATTTGGTAGAGGAAAAAGGACCAACTGTCAGAGACAAAAGTCAAGCGGCAATCACAGGCTTTTTCAAGCGTCAAAGTGTTGACATGCCCTACTGCTTCCCGACTGTCATTATTGTTCCCTATTTAGAGTTTTCATTAATTCGAACTGAAATGGTGTTCCCTTGCAATTCAATTATTGAGCTTTCACTGTACTAACAAATCTGCATTTGGACCTGATTTCAAGACCAGATGTCCAGTCAGTTGTTGACGGATAGCAGATGTGACTGGTACACAGGGCTGAATTCAGTCCAGACGTTACTCTTGTGTAAATATATTGTGTGAATATAATGTTTGTCATAAAAGAATGCAACTGAACACCTTTCTTTGATCAGTCATTCTACTTGATGATGGTGATGCTGACAGGTTGGTTGGTATATTCGCATGAGTTAAAGGGGTAGCAGTTTTGTTTCTGGCAGAATAGACGCTGACATGTTGGCTTGCAGGTATGCACACAAGTTGGAGTCTGAAGGTTTGCTTGTGGCAGTAACAAAAACAGTACAGGTTTTATTGGAGCACACAAATACATACCAGATATTTATAGGGCTTGTTTTAATGCAATCATTCGTGAACATGTTTTCCTTAAAGATGCAAATGCAAAGATTCAGACAGTTATTCACTAGCAACATTAAACTTTAGCAGCTCATGTTAAAAAAAAACAGCACACTTCCAAGGTGCTCCTACGTTTCACAGAAGTAACGCAGCATATCGTTGAAAAAAATCAAGCCGAGCCTTCATTGCCTCCCACTCCGAGTTTTCAAAGCGTATTCTTTCAATCGCAATCCACTTCTCAAGAGAATACAGCAAAGTCTCCCCACTGACAACCGGTTAATGCCATCTGGCCTACTACCTGCTGGTAGTACTCATGTTCGCGCAGCAGACGAGGTTCACTGCCATTAGTGAACTGCATATAGAAGTTCTCGTTGTCAGGCACGGTTTTTGGGTCAGAACCCGTCAACGAATACGGACACTTCACCTCCAGCACCCCAAACGTGCCTTCTTCAGGGTCGAAAACAAGCCTGTCGGGTGTTGCCCCCAACCACGGAGAGGCAGGGTCGACGAAAAGTCCACAGTGCTCCACAGTGACGTCGTGGCCCAGCTTCCGGAGAACGTTTGTGTAGCGATGGGTTGCAGCAGCTTCATTCCTCCTACCATACTGTATGGGCCGCACCCGCGACAGGTCCTTGGGGTCAAGCAAGTGGTGCAGGCCTTTTTGGGTCCAGCTTTGCCTCATCAGCACCTTGCCAAAGGCCGACGCAGTAAGACGGCGTCTGCGAGCACGAACCCATGTCTCGCTTTGGCTCTGCTGTCGTGTATTCTTTTCTAGGTCACGTGCCTCCTGGATGGATACGGATATGTCCTGAAAAAAATTAAGCCTGCTAGTCAACCATGCTAAAGAATGCTTTATTTCAGTTTTTAAAAATAAAAGAAAGTTAAAGTTCATGTGCAGCCAGAAAACTCGCTGGGGGAAAAAGTCCCACGGATGAAGTTCTACGACGGAAAATGAATGCGCATTGCAGTGCCTACATCAAAGATAACTACAATATTGGGAGCTTTAAAGTATGCTGACGTTTAAACGCTTCGAAGTATGCTGACCTAACACCCCGGATAGGTGCCATGAAATTAAGTTGTTAAAAAATTTCACCTTCAACTGACCAACTTCCATGTTTTGTTAGTAAATCGGTTTTAGGTACTCACATCAAGAATGGCTTTCTCCCGGCTTGAGAAGTCTCCTTGAAATTCGCGCTGCAGACTGTCCTCGAAGAAGTCCAGTCTTGGCAGAGGGAGTGACAGGCTCTTTCCAGGGCTCAAGTTCCCAAGCCAGGTGGTGAAGCCGGATGGTTGGTGGCCCTGGTGATAGGTTGCAGGCGAGCCAGACGGTGCAAGACCGAATTTTGTTGACACCATGGGTCCAGGATCGCTCAACAGGACAGCTGCAAAAGATGTCTTCCCCAGAGCCATTAACCTCTCACCAAATTTCTTGCAAGATTGAAGCACTTGCTCGTCATCCTTGCTTTGGGCACTACACAGATTCACTGACTTGGGGACTTCACGTCCACCCTCATGCACCCTCCGCCAATCCACAGACTGGACACTGGTGCGCTTAATTCCTTCGTGTCGGGGGCGCCTCCACCGCTGGGGCAACTCCGTGCAAGAAAGCACTGGTGGTGGCTCTTTGTAGCCATGTTGTTGGAGGAGGGCCAGCAAACGCAAAAGCGCAAGCACGTGGCTGCATGCACCCCACTACCAGCTGGACACTGGCACGTGGTGGCTTTGACAACACCCGAGCTTCTGTCCAGGGTTACTTGAACCGGGTAGGGCGCACCTGCCTTCTTTTGGCTCCTGAAGCATGTGCCTCGAGCGTGGACAAGACCACAGCTAAAAAAAAGCAACAAGGAAGCTTTAAGTTTACTACATACCTTAGAAGAACCCTCAGTTCAATGTTTCTTTTGCATAAACGGGTGAAGTTTGTAAACAATGTGCCTTGTGCTGACAAAAAATACATAACCCCTCCATTTGTTCTACACTGACACTTGCTGGGAAACGTACTTACTGGCAATGTAAAACCCCCGCTACACGCACGCACGCGCGCGCGCACACACACACGCCCGCCGCTTACTGCTTTTATGCTAAAACTTCATTTTCCTCTCTTTTATGCCCTCAAACCAGCGCACTTCGTTAAGCAACACCCGCCTTTATGCCTGCCGTTTGATGTCATTACAGAGCCGATAGATGCATGGCAGATGCATTGAAGTTCGCCAAATGTACGAGTTACGTATAAAAGTACTTCGCATCTTCAAAAATGATATCTTATGCGTCCAAAAACCCTTCTGTGACCCTACAAACCTGTTGACGCCGTCGACGACCTCGCACTAAGCGCTAGAATATGTTTACGAAAACACTAAACACTACGGTATGCTGTATGCTGGAATGTCCTCGGGCGGGTGCGCGAACCACTAAAATGTGTGGTGTAAAGCTTTTGCAGTTTTCGTACGAGCACGAAAATCTATACTTTACGCTGAGGAGTTCGAGTGCTTGCTTCTACCGTGTTGCACTGCAGGTAGCTTCGTAAACAGAACATCCGCAGGTATGGGAACGATCGCCAAGCGTTAGACAAGCAGCGAAACTAAAGAATTAACAGTACTTATGACATAATCCACAGTAGCACACAAGAAATAGCACTTACCTTACGTCAGGCATGCAAGTAGCTACCGAAGACGGCTCGGCGTACGCCTCCACCGTGAAGTTGTACGCTCGCCGCTGCTGCCGTAGGGATGCGTCGTTTTCGGTGCAGAAGTTCGTTACCGTTGCATCGCTTAGTGTAGGAAGGACGCTTAGATCACGGACCCACCGAGAACTTGCCATCGCTAGAATCCACAGCCCCTTAAAACATCGAAAAACACCCGTAGAGCAAGTATTACAGCTAACACAGAGCAGGCCGCAAGGTCAAACGACGGCGCCGACGCCGCTCTCAAAATGGCTGCGCGCACAGGGTTGCCAGACCACCTAGCGTTTTGAATATCCCCTATAGTTGGAAGAGAAATTTTAGACGGGCTTGTTTAGCTCTAAACTGAAGTGTACGAAGTTCACAGTCCAATAGCATATTAGTTGGTGAGTCCTTACGTTTAAATTTATTGCAGATAAATCTTACAGCTTGCCTCTGTACCTTTTCTATTTTTTTATGTTAGTGAGGGTATAAGGGAACCAAACGGTGCTGGCGTATTCTAATACTGGTCTGACATAAGTGGTGTAGGCTAGAAGCTTAGTTGATTTTGGTACGAGCCTTAGACACCTTCTAATATAAAATAATTTGCGCAATGCAGTGGATAATGTGAGTGATGTGTAAGTCCCACTTAAGGTTGGATGTTAAAATTACGCCTAAATATTTGTGTTGATGTACTTTCACCAGTTGCGTGCCGTTAATGTTGTAAGGGTAATTCATGGGTTCTTTCTTTCTCGTTACGGTCATGCACACTGTTTTTCTGAGGTTAATCTTCATTTGCCACGTAGTACATCAGTTATCAAGTTGGTTTAGAGATTCCTGTAGAGCGACCTGATCTTTGGAACTGTTGATTTCTTGGTACATAATGCAGTCGTCAGCAAAAAGTTTGATTTTGCAAGAAATGTTTGTGGTTATGTCATTTATAAATATAAGAAAGAGCAGAGGGCCAAGAACTGAGCCCTGGGGGACTCCGGATGTTACGGGCATGCTGTCTGAATGTACATTTTCAAAGATTACAAATTGCGAGCGGTCGTATAAAAAGTCTTCTATCCAGTTTGTTAGGTGTCCGGTACCGAGTATACTTTTGAGTTTTGCGTTTAATTTTTTATGGCATACTGAATCAAATGTTTTTGAAAAATCTAGCAGTATCAAGTCTGTCTGCGAGCGGTTACTAATAAAAAAAGCGAGGTCATGTACAACTTCAGTTAGTTGCGTTGCTGTGGATACCCCTTTTCTAAATCCCTGTTGGTAAGGTGATAAGGTGCCTTTTGCCTCTAGGAATAGTGTTATGTGCTTCAGAATGGTGTGTTCAAGTAATTTACATGATGTGCTAGTGAGTGAGATGGGTCTGAAATCAGATGGGTCTTCGCTATTGCCTGTTTTAGGTATCGGTGCGACCTTTCCTTTCTTCCAATCATCCCGAAGCTTTGAAGAAGATACAGACTTACCGAAGACCAGTCCTAGATACCGGCTGCACCATTCCGCATAATGTCTGAGAAAATTGTTGCGGATTTCATCGGGCCCGCATGATTTTTTAGAATCGACGTTCAGCAAGAGGTTCAGAATTCCCTCATCAGTGATAATCAGGGGGTCAATTAAAAATACCATCGGCGGAAGGGAGATCTGGGAGACTTCCTTCAAAGGAAGGGAGACTTCCTTTACAGCCTCTACATTCTCGGATCTAAAGATTCAAATCCGAAGTAACGTTTTTTTGTGCACTACAAAATACTGCAGCTTTGGTTTTTCTTATGTTAATTTCTAGCGAGTTTACCTCACACCACTTCAGCAAATTTTCAAGCGTCGTATTGGATGAGTTCGAAAGTTGGTTCATGTCATCAGACTGAAAAAGGAGGTTGTTATCGTCAGCGTAGACAGCATAATGAGTACATTCAATAATATTAAATATATCATTTTTAAAAATATTAAACAGAACAGGCCCGAGAATGCTACCTTGGAGAACTCCCGCTGTTACGTTCCTGAACGAAGAACTTAGTTTGTTTGATCCTGACACTGTTTCCTGAACTTCGAAAAAGACTTTAAAAGTTCTAGAGTAACGCCACGAAAACCGTAGTGTTCTCGCCGGTTAGCATAATTTCATGGTTTACCTTGTCAAAAGCTTTCGACAAATCGATAAAGATGCCCAAAGTATTTTTTTTTGTTTTTGAATCCGGTAAGTATGTGTTCTTTTTGAGTTACACAAGGCGAGTTCTGTAGACATACCTCTTTGGAAGCCAAATTGATTCGGTCATTTAATGCAATGTTTCTCACAGAAGGACACAATGAGGTTACAAATTTTTTTTCTAATCCTTTCGATATTACAGACAATAAAAAAATAGGTAGATAATTTGAAAATTCATTTTTGTTTCCAGATTTAAACAAGACCGTAACCGAGGCGTGCTGCATATTTTTCGGAAATGCACCCGTGAATAAAGATAGGTTAAAAATATGGCAAATCACGGGCACCAACTGGTCAAGTACAAATTTTAGCGCTTTTTTTGAAGGTCCATATCGCGCGCTGTGCTATTCTTTAGGGACATGAAGATTGAATAAATCTTAGAGGGAGTAAGGGGCTCAAAAAATGCCGAGTAACTGTTTGGTGCACCCAAAAAACTGTGTCGAACTGTTCCAATTAAGACTTGGAAATAAGGTTGAAAAATATGTATTGAAGCTATTCGCCAGCTTGACACCCTGTATCGTTTTATCACCGATTAATAATTCAAGTTTTTCAGCCTGCCTGGACCCACGGTTTAGGAGCTTGTTTATTTCACGCCATATGACGTGATTACGGGAGCTAGAAAAAATATTCTCAAAGTAAGTTTTCTTCGCCTTACGCAGGAACTTCGACACAAAATTCCGATACTTCTTAAAAGTTTTGAAATAATCTGGCTTTTTTGTTTTAATGAACTTCGAAAAAAGAGAGTTTTTCCACGCTTTTCTTATTTTTTTATATGTTCGTACCGTCTTTAGATTAAAGCAGTTATGACAAACTTAAGGCTATGCATAAACGTGTCATAAGCCTCGTCGGCACTGTTCAATTGGAATACTGGGTTCCAGTTCATTCATTCTATTTCCTTTGGGAACTTTTCTAGATTTTTGATGCTGGTGTCTTGCACACTGTGTGATTTCTGAGCAGATTTTACTTTTCCGAATGCTTCGTTGCGCTTATGAGACATGTAGATGGGAAAATGATCGCTCAAGTCCGACATAATAGTCCCAGATACTATGCTATCAGACATTTTATTAGTCACAAACAAGTCCAAAAGGCTCTCAGAGTGCTAGGTGATACGCTTAGGCAGCGTTATCACATTCTTGCACGAGATGGAATCGAGAAGCAAAAGCAAATCTCGAGATATTTTTGTGCACTGCAACAGATCAATGTTGCAGTCACCACCTATTACTATATCTACGTTGTTCAGAGACATAAAAGAAAGCAGCTTTTCCAGAAAAAAATTAAAGTGATCCGTTTTCCCATCGGGTGTACTGTAAACAACCGACAAACTTAACCTATTGCATTGTAAGGTCAGAACTTCGATATCTGATGTTATGGTTGAAAAATCTGCTAGCATGCTGCAATGCAGCTCATTCGATACCAGCTGCATGACACCCCCGCCGCGTCGAGGTGATCTATTCAAGCCAAAACTATTCAAGCCTGCAGGCAGACGGAACACTTCGTCTTGGCTCGCGTTCCAAGTTTCGGTGAGCATTACTACTTCGAAATTAAAGCGAAACTCGCTTATAAAAATGGTAAGATCGTAATTTTTATTGCGGGCAGACTGCGCATTGCAGTGCAGGAAGGAAACATGGCGACCATCACTAGGACACTTGATATCGGCAGGCGGTGCTGTCGGCGAAGAAAACTCACGTACGCATTAAGGCTACGTTATCTGAGAGGAATGGACGGGAGTGGTGGTATCGCGCATCTTTCCCAGGTCTGCTTCACAAGTGGTTTGAATGGCCCTTGAAGATTCCGTTTTCCGAGCGAAGACCTTGCCGTCTATTGACCATGCGAAGCGCCAGTTCAGTTCTGTTTCCTTTGCAATTGTCATTCCCAACAATATCTTTATTTTCGGGCGGAGGTGTTCATTTACATGTACTGGCTGCTTCGATGCAAATTCCAAGTCGTCCGTCTTAAATCTTGCCTTCTGTGCCTTACGAATGACAGCGTCGTTTTTGCTGTCTTTGAAAGACAACAATGTTCGGGTCTGCAGAAACATTGCGTACTGGAACACGGTGGCAGATTTCGACACCCGGTTTGGTTATCGGCTCCCCGATCGCCCCTCCAACCTCTCGCCCAGCACTTTGATCAAACTTTCTTTGTCGTTCGGGGGAACGCCCTTGATTCCCGCATTTCTCTTTCGCGAGTGCCGATCCTGGGCAGTGATCCGCCACAAATCTTCATGGGCCCTCGCCTGCAAAGCTGCGAGCTCGAACGCCAAGACCTCGTGCGAAGCTTCGCATCCCATGCTCGGGGCTGTGTCCCTCCCTCACTTGTTGTCGTCGTCCGCCGTCCACACTCTACTGCGCATGCGCGTCTCTTCAGCCCCGTCAGCGTTGTGGCTGACGTCAGCGCAGTCCACTATAAAAAGAAATAGTTAGGCGGCGCCCGGTTTCGATCACACGACTCTCTGGCCGCAACGGGAGGTATGTTGACTCTTCCAACTGCGCTACAAACCGAGACAAGAGCATGTGCTACGAACGCGCCTTATGACCTTCACTCATTCAAACTACGTCAAGAAGCTACTGATACAACGAAGGCACACGAAGCTGAACGTCAGCGGAAACGACGAACTGAAAACTAATGGGAACCTGAGTCGACCCCACGGCTGCTTCGCATACTACTCAGGGTTTCCCTACGGGAAGATGGCGTATTCTTACTACACTCCTTTTTCATAACATCGTATTCCTTGCTGATGAATTCTACGCTGTTTTTCAGCGCTCTGATTTCGTTTCGTAGTTCGCGCTTAAGATCAGCAAGTTCGGTACCCATTTTCAGCACCTCCGGCACACAGCACACTGTACAAAATTAGGCAATATTCTGGCAGCAGTGGCAGATACAAGAAGAATTGTAAAAAAATACAGCAAGCCAAACCTGCAAAGTAGATGGGCAGAGAATAAACGTCCGCTACTTCCGCTGCTCCCGCTGCCAATACTGCGATGGTGGCTCCGCTGTCCTTTTTACGGGTGCCAGAGGTGAACCAAACACCACGTGATGCGCAGAGGAAGGTCGCAGTAGCAGGAGCACATCAGCAGGCTTCTGATGGGGCGTCCCGGAACGTTGCCAGAGGCGAGTGAGTTTCAAGCTGCCATAAATAGGCAGAGAATAAACGTCCGCTCCTTTCGCTGCTCCCGCTGCCGTACTCGCGCCGTGAAACCGTATTGAGTCTCGTCGCTCCCGCTTCGAAGACAGGTGCCGTGAAATATTACCGCTGTTGTTTAGAGCTTCCGTCGTCGAGTGGACTCTGCCACGAAGGCAGGGGGCGTGTAAGTGTCGTACTCACGTGATCAAAGCTTATCGCAATGTTGTTGCTGCAGCCGTCGCGCGCTGAAAGGGCACAGCAAGTCATCGTAGTCTCGTCGCACGCTGCCGTTGTCATGTCGAGTCATGTCGAATCCTCCACATAGGCAGACGTCGTGGAATGTTATCCTTGTCATCATGTGATTGTCGCACTCGCGTGTTGAAGGCGCATCACAATGCGGCATAACGTAGTCATCGCGTCGATCCCACCACGAAGGCAGCTGACTTGAAAGGTACGGCATTTTCACGACGAGCCTTCACGGCTGGGTCTACGCGAGGCGATACGCAGGCAGGGTACGGGCACGCCAAGCAAGCCGTGCGGCGCACTGCGCTTAATTATTCAGCTGCAAACCACTGCCCCATCAAGAACCAAAAAGTAGCCGCTACTGGAAAAAAAATGAGGCCTCCGAAAGTAAAAAAAAAAACACATACAAAGGTTCGACATTTTGAAGATCCTGCAAAAAAAGGCAGGTCGACGGTGCTAAGTTCAGTAAAGGGGAGAAATTACGGCGCGATACAGGCTACTGCAAAACTCCAGCCAGTAACAAGTAGCAATCCGCGCATCAATGACTTTTTCCCGTTCTACAAGGTAGCGTTTCCTTTTCTCCGTCGTATTGGCGTTCACCGGTATTACCACTCACCACGGGACTACCAACCTAAGTCAAGGAGAAGACGTGCAGGAAAGGCCCGGCCTCGAGCCCGTTACCTTCAACCACAATTAGGACTTCGATTCTCCACGAGACAATTCTTCACAAAAAAGTTTTTCTCTCTCTTTCTTTACCACTCTAAGCCCACGTGGCGTTTACTTGACTGGCTTGTTTTGAAATCCACAGCGCAAACAAGAAACAAGGACGAAAGGAAGAGCACGACGCACAGGCGCTCACTAACAACTGTGGTTTATTGTTGCAACGTCTGGTATTTAAATACAGCAGAAATCGAGGCAACAAAGAAATCGACACGTAGCACGTGAGAACAACATAACAAATCCGCCACGACATCATTACCGTCATGTGATTACGCGCTGTCAAGACAGGTGATTTCTTTTGCTCACAGAGGGACAGAAGGGACACTTACACATTATTCCTCGATGAACGCTTTTGCACTTTTCCAGGTTGTAACTATGTTCTTTTAGCCTGTCGTTTAGGAATGCATTGTAGAGACTGTGGTGTGTGCGAGCCTATTGTACCGCAATATTGTATAAAAAGCATAAATTGACAAGGGAAATTTTTCAGACTCATGAAATAGCAAACAAAGAAAAGTGTATAAGTGCCCCTTCTGTCGCTGTCTAGACAGTGTATAACTCTAGACACCTATGTAGAGACCTGTCTAGACAGTGTGAGTGTGTAAGCACATGACAGCAATGATGTCGTGGCGGATTTGTTATTTTGTTCTCACGTGCTACGCGTCGATTTCTTTGTTGCTTAGATTTCTGTAGTATTTATATACCAGACGTCGCAGCAACAAACCACAGTTGTTAGCGCCTGTGTGTCGTGCTCTCCCTTTCGTCCCTGTTTCTTGTTTGTGCTGTGGATTTCAAGGCTATGGAACAACAACTTGCCCAAGCATCAACATTCACCTGACTGAGTCGTATTATTTCTCGAGCCGCTGTATTGGGTTTCTGCTGGCGCCACCGATATCCGCTGAGGATTGCGACTAAGAGAAGAGCTGCTCACTATTTCCAGGAATCCCCACTATTTTTTTTTTTGAAACGACGAAACTTCACAATCACCTTCACATTCGTGCTTACGGTTATCCTCCTCGTGGCACTAAGTATTTGGAGCCCATGAATAATATAACCACACCCACTTTATTCTCCAGCATTGTTTGACCCTAAGGTCTACGCGCATATGCTTTGACAGCGGCTCAGTAGGGCGCTGCTAGCCGTGTAACGGTTCATCAGGCGTGTTTGACAGTTGATTTTTTGTACGAATAAAAAAATTTATCATCTGGAGAGCCAACACGTTTTTAACGGGTCTTTTCTACCAAACAGAGGAGCTGTACAACCAAATGAAGGATGGGGACGCGACACACGTTCTCACGGAAGCTCAGTACGCCGAGAAGTTCCTGAAAGTCCACGCTCGTCTGCGCCTACAGGTAACCAAAAGGGCTGCTATTTTTGTCCGCCAGGCTGCGCTTATGGTCGAAACAGTGCGTGAGCTGCAAGCGGGAGTGTTTATAGGAGGATACAAGGTTCCATACAGCTGAGGATGCGGAAGGGCGGGACTTCATCTGTAGTATTTGTGTAATGGAGTCGCGGCTCGACAGGCTAGATGAGCAGAAGGAGCAACTGAAGGTACAGGTTGACGGGTTAGTGGAGGAGCTGAAAACCGAAGGGTAACAAAGGGAGGTGCTAGAAGACAAGCTAGCGCAAGGAGAAAGCATGCGTGTGCCGAGGCAGAGCATTCCGGAAAGCGATGGCGTACGCCACGGGCCAAGCGCACCGAGTGTGCCTGGCTCCGAGGAGGGAAGACAAGGGGAGGCCAGGGCAGCCGAGCATGAGGCAGCGGGCGGACATGACAGCAGCGCTTACGGAGAGGGGCCTAACGCTGTTGTGGAAGAAGGGAAGGGGTCGCTGCCGGGTAAGAGCTACGCAGAGGCAATCAGCACAAAAGCCGCGGCAGCAAATACGCCTGCACAGCTAAAAGAACCAAGGGAGCGGCGCGCCGCCATTGTGGCTAACTAGAACATCCGCAGGGCAGAGCAGGTGATTACAAAGAGGGTAGGGGAGCTCCAGAGATTTAAGGCTAGCACGCTCCGTGGAAAGATGGTTAACGAAGTGATGGCGAAGGCGGAAGAGCAGGTGTGGGACACAATGATAGACAAGCACCTAGTGGTGATAATGGAGGAGTAAACGACGTGTTTCAGGGAAGAGGACGAGGCATAGCGAAGCAGGTGGCGAAGGGGGTCAGTGAACTCAGGGCGATTTCGGAAGACGTCAAGATCGCGGTCTGTGCCGGATGTTGAGGGTAGAGGAGGCCACGTAGAAAGGGCAGTGGTAGAAGCGAACCGGGAAATTTGGACGTTCGCAAAAGCAATGAATTTTGAAGTGGTTGACCTCAACTGGAAAGTGCACCGTGCGGGCCGGGGCCAGGCGTTTGTTAGGGACGCAGCACATTTCACTGAACGTGGGGAGGCGACTAGCTGCGCGGGCGGAAGCTTTTTTAAGGGGGCCAAGAGCAACCTGGAAGATGGACTAAATAACAGGCCCAGTGAAAATGCGGCAGGGGCAAGCGATTGCGATCGAGGTCAAAGGTACAGCGCAAAGGAAAGTGCAGAAGTTAGCACACAGAGCGCAGAAAAGTTTAGAAAGGAACACGAGGTAGCAATGCAGGTGAGCGAAGAGGCTAGCGACGACCCCCCGGTGACCGCCACTTACCCCAACTTCGGAAAAAAATTAGCCGAAAGCAAAAGCGAGGAATTACTAAGATTAAGTGCATAAACATGCCCGGGGGCTGATCACAGGAAAAATGGTTAGAGGTTCGCAGTCAACCTGAAAAAGAAAAAAAAACCGACGTACAGAAACTTTTCTTTGAGATTTAGAAGAGCCCAAAGTAGTGCATGAATATACATCGCAAGGCTGTAACTGAATCGTAGGTACTAGGAAAGGGGGAGGGGTCGGCATGCTTATTCAACAGGGAGCCAGTTGGCACAGAGTAAACGAAAACTGAGAAGAGCGTATGTGGGTGATGGGCACGATAGCGGGAAGAGAAACGCTGTTTGGAGTCGCCTATCTGTGGTCAGGGGAGGATAGTGAGGTTAGAGAAAAGAATGAAGAACTGGTAGGCTCCATTAAGCGGGACCTCGATCAGTTAAGACAATCGGGAGAGGTGATTCTAGTGGGAGATATGAATGCCCACATTGAGGACCTGGACGGATACACAGGCCGCAATTGCAAACTCGTACTACATATGTGTGAAGAACATAATCTCACTGTGGTAAACTGAGAGAATAAATGTGAGAGACAAATTACTTGCGAACGAGGGGGAAAGCAGTCCAGTATAGACTACAACCTCCTTTCAGAAGGAGTGTATGAACGTTTCACTCTAATGGAAATAGATGAAATAGGTGCCTACAGCCTAGGAAGTGACCATAAAGGGATAACTTTGACTTTTGGAAAAATGGAAGGTCAAAACCCAAAAATGGTGGTTCACGACTTGAAATTAAACCACCAGCAAATGGCTGATATTGCCAAAAGCCTGGAGACGGAAATCGAGAGACAACATACGAAAGATTTGGAAACAGTGAACTGGTTGGTTTCATTAAAGGAAAGATAGGGAATGTGAAAGAACACAGAAATAACGTTCAGGAGAGAATTGGTTTGGGCGAGTTGGTGCATCTGGCGTATTGAAGCGCACCAAATGCGCTTGAATAAGCTAGAAAGAACACGACTACTGGAAAGGAAAAAAAAGCCTAGGAGGTGGTGGAACAAGGAAATCAAGGAAGCTATAAGCTAGAACACAAAGACAGCAAGCATCGAGAGAGCACAGGGAGGCCAAGCGAGTGGGAATGCAAGCAGAGGAAATAGCTTTGAAATGGAATTGGTGCTGCCTAAAGAAGTGCAAAAAAATTCTACCGCTAAAACTGAAACGAGAAAGAGAGCGATGAGTCTCTAATATACAGACAAATGATAAAGATGCGCCGAGAAAGTTTTGGAACCATGTAAAGGAGCTAAGGAAAAATACCGAAGGAGTACAGTTTCATGTCATAAACCGTGAAGTCCAGGTACTAAAAGGGGAATAGGCGGTAGTTCACATACGTTCAATGATACAAGAGAAGGTCAGAAGAACGGAAAGAGGACTACAGGATTTAGAGAGTGCGGCAACTCAGATGCGTAAGATAGAGAGCTAAAGTTGGAGAATCTAAACTGGAAAAAAGCCGAAGAAAATGTTCCAACTAATACTGCAACAGTGACGGATGAAATTCCTATACGGCTGATCAACCTACTGGGCCCAAAAAGCAAGGCACAACTGATTCGAGCAATAGAAAAAGTGATAAAAACTAAGCAGGTACCGCACCAATGGCGTTAGAGCTGGATGAAGATGATATATAAGGGTAAAGGAAACAGGGATAATGCCCAATCGTACAGGCCTATTACAGTTACCTCAGTGGCGTACAGGCTGGCAATGCAAGCCAAAAAGCGGAACTACAAACGTGGATTGAGGGGAACGGCATACTGGGAGAACTACAAAATGTATTAAGACGAGCCAGGCGCCTAAAGGACAATTGATTTCTCGTTACCGAAAGCATAGAGGTGTCAATGGCTCAGAAACGACTACTATGAATAGCATTTTTTGATACAAAGGGAGCCTACGACAGTGTAGATAGAAAACTTCTATGGAGCATACTTGAGCGGGAGGGAATAGGGCAGGACTTCATACAGCTGTTGCAGTGAATTTACAATGAGAGCGAAGTGCAAATTACCTGGGAGGACCGAAAGTGCACGGAATCGGTAGTCACAAATAGAGGTTTAAAGCAGGGTTGTCCTCTGTCGCCATTGCTGTTCATGCTGTACATGGCTTGACTGGAAAGAAAGCTTGAATGCAGTAAAATAGGTTTCAATCTATGTTATAGCCGCAAAGGACAGGAAGTGGAACAACATATCCCGGGAATGATATATGCAGATGACATAGTACTACTAGCAGATAGCAAACAGTGTCTGCAACAGCTCACAGATATATGCGGGGAAGACGCCACTGAACGACGGGAGTTCTGGTTTTTAATGACGACACCCGTAACGAATCGGTTTTCTTTCAACAAGCAGCAATACCGCGGGTAACCGAATACAGATATCTGGGCATATGAATAAACGAAGGTCAGGCGTATCTAAACACTCATGAGGAGCATGTAAGAATGAAAGGCAAAAGAAACGCCTTTATTATGAAGCATAGAGCACTGTCACGGATGTAACAGATATGAAGTTGTGAGAGGAATCTGGAAGGGAGTAAATGTATCAGCACTCACCTTTTCAAACGCAGTAGTGTGTGTCAAATCAGAAGTTCGATCCGGGCTAGAAGTAAATCAGAGGGCGGTAGGTTGATCGGCATTAGGAGCACAGAGTAAAACAACAAATGCGGCAGTGCAGGGAGACATGGGATGGGCCTCCTTTGAAGTGAGAGAAGCACAGAGCAAAATATGTTTTGAAGAACGACCTAGAAATATTGATGACCAGAGATGGGTGGCCAAAGTGATACGGTATCTTTGCATGAAACGCGTGGACACACAGTGGAGGAAAAGAACCAGAAGGCTCGGGACAAAGTATATGAAACCTGGAAGTGCGGGGGAAACGACCAAGGCAATAAAAAATGAAGTGAAAGAAACAGAGACAACAACTTGGAAAAAGAGAATGGACGCGAAGTCACTAGATATCTACAGGATCGGGAAGCAGGAGATCACAAGGGAAAAATTATTCGATAATACCAAAGGGAGTGCATTGCTTTTTGAAGCCCGGGCAGGTTGCTTGAGGACAAAATCGCTTATCCGTGAGCCGGTATGGAAGAACTGTGCGCAGGCTGCGGCAGGGAGCCAGAAAGTATGCGACATATTGTAACGGAGTGCAAAAGTATCCTTCAAGTCCTCAGGGAAAAACCCATCTAGCTTCCGGAAGTCCTTGGCTTTAAGGTTAACGGAAAAGTGGATTGGACAGCAGTAGAGGCTAGTAAAAGAAGGTTAGAGTGTTGGTGGGAAAAGAGTAGAGAACAAACTTGGAAGACGTGCCAACAAAGAAGTCAGAGTAGCACAAAAATTTCATAAAGGTATTTTCTTTTTATTTTATTTTAGATTTTTTATTTATTTAGTTTTGAAATTTTTTGGCGAGGTGATTGTACTGTGGCGTAACGACTAAGGCCGCTGTGCAACGCCACCCCGTTACAAAGGGGAAGCCACTAAGCACCATCATAATCATCATCATCATCATCATCATTATGCAAGAACCGGCCGCAATCGAAGGGACCTGTCACGTATAGTGGGCAGACGCACTAGTTCTTTTTATCTCCCGTGAAACGCCGACATAGTTGCATGAGAAACCGTATGGTTATTTTGCAGAAGATACATTGGAAATCTCGGTTCTTCTTCGTAGGCGAGTAGCTTACTATGGTGAAACTGACGCGCACGACATACTAGTACTGTATCTTGGGAATTCCGTTTCTTTATCACTGAGATGATTACCAACGTTTTTGCCTAACCTGACCTTTATACATCGGTAGCTTTGTTTTCACCGGCAGCACCAATTTTATTCCTTATCTACATCAAGGACTCTCCTATGGGCATTTACTCATCCGTTCAAATAAGGCTTTTCGCATATGACTGCGTCGTGTACACCAGAGTAAATCGAATTTAGGACCAGATTAACCTTAAAGGCTCATAACAAAAATTCAAGCCTTGTGTTCCCAGTGGGGAATGACATTGACACAAGAAAAACCGTAGCCATAACTTGCACGACTAAGAAAAAACCACTCAACTTTGCTTATACATTACACAATTTGGAAATTACTAAAAGCGATCAAGTTAAATATTTGGGAGTTACATTAACATCCAACCTTAATTGGGAACCACATATAACTGCTATTTGTTCGAAAGCGCAAGGCAAGCTGCGTTTCCTAAAAATAAAACTCTGTAACATTCCCCCTGCAGTAAAGGTAAGCGGCTATAAAACACTGATGAGAGCAGCACTAGAATACGCAGATATAATTTAAAGTCAATATGAAAAATTTCTAATTAATAAAATTGCGCGAGTGAAACATTTAGCAGTTCTATTTGTGTTTTCAGACTACACCAGGTACACCGGTGTTACTAATCTGCGTAAAAGAGCCGAACTTCATTGTCTTTCCCAAGGGAGAATACACTCTAAACTTAAATTCGCGTATCTTCTTCATCATGGGAATTTCACAATATCCAGATCAGATCATCTTCTTGAACCTTTCAGGCATTATATGAGAACTAACCACAATAAGACAATACGGCTGCCCAAAAATCACAACAACATTCACAAAAACTCGGTTTTTCCGTCATCAATTGCATATCCGAATCAACTTCCATCAATTGCAGTGAACAGTGACGCAATAGAATTCTTTATTGAAAAAATTAAAGATATTGTTCTCTCTAACTATTGATAAGTTTTGAATAATAGATGCAAATGTATACGAATAGGGGATTTATTGTAAGCAATTTGTTTCCCTTGGATAGGATTTCACTTTTCCGCATGATTCTGAACTTCGCATTCTCACACTGTTGTTTTACACTACTGGGAATTGAATAGTTTTCTTCTTTTCTTGGATTGTGTCTGTGCCTTTCTGAACGTGACACCGTTGTCTGTATACCCTGTGTACCACTCCTGCTTGGACCGAGAAGGTCTGCAGTATACTCAAATAAAATAAATAAATAAATAAATAAAGAAGAGCGCTGCCTTCGAAACGATGGCGACGTGGCCAGGGTGACGACAAGACGAAGCGAGGCTTGACTGATGCCTCTTCGGAGGCAGCAAATAGGCAGACGGAGAAAGATGCGCTCATCGAGCTGATCCTCAAGTTTTCCAGGGATGAAGACGAGATTCTTATAGTTCCAAAGCAGATCTTCGATAACTTTTGCTTCTACCATTGCTACACCTGACAAGAAGAAACCCGAAATCAAATAAAAAAATCGCGCCAATCCACCCCGTGAATGTGGTTGGAAAGCAAAGCTGTAAACGGCACCCATAACGATTACCCATGCGACGTCACTTAAATTCACTCACATCGCTCTACAAATAGCAAAACCAGAGAGAAGTGAAATGCACTTAACCACACCATTTATTACTTCAAAGAGACATTCTTGTTAAGGTTAAATCAATGCATGAAGCATGAACGGTGTTTGGTTGAGTTGTATTGGTGTAGCACAAGAGTGGAAACTTTTTTTATAAAATTAAAGTAAGCTCCAACCCGGTGTTAGACGATCTGTCTTCTCCGTCTCTGCGCCTCGGACGGAGGCGACGAGATTTGCGGCAGAGAAGGAGGAGGGGGAAGAAATACTTCTGTTCAGATTTCTGAACGGCCCAGAGTGCAGCCCTGGGGAATGATTCCTTCTTCCGTGGGGCCCATATGCAGTCCGCGCGCCTGTGTTCTGTCCACCCACTGAAGCTGGGTAGGTAAAGAGGGCCTGGAGAGCAGCATCTCCCATTGCTGTGGTTGGGTAGTTGACGGAAAGAGAGGAGGGTGCTCAAGGCTAAAGCCGCACACCCCGATTACGGGGCGGAGTGTTCCTACTTCTGAGCAAAATTTACATTCAGCGTCGTAGCGATTCGGATGCGTTAAGTGAAGACGCGTTGGCTGTGGGAAGGAGCCCGGATTGTATAAGCCGTAGGGTAGTTTGTTGTTCTCTGGAAAGGTCAGGGTAAGGCGAAGGTACGGTCTGTCTCAGAATGCGATAATGCTGGGTTATCTCCCTGAACGTGACAAGCGGGTGACTGACCTCGCGCAGCTCCATAGCATGGGAGGTAAAAGCACAGGCTTGTTGGGTGGGCGTATTTGTTGTCCTCCATTGAAGTGTGAGGGGGGTGTCCAGATGAGCTGAATGAAACCGTTTGGGGAGTGGTTTTTTAGCACGCGCAGTGCAGGTCAGGACACCCAACCCTACTGGTAATTCCAGTAGGTTTGCTGGGAATCAATGACTACCCTCCGAACCCCTGGTTGAGCGAGAGCCAAGGTGATGGCTGCCTCTTCTGCTGGCGTCATTTCTTGGGTCCTAAGAGAGGTACACGCAGGGAGGTTGGTTCTGAAGGTAGCCACGATAATGGCGTATCGCTGCCCTCGATGTTTGGAGGCGTCTGTGTAGATAACTGCATGATTCCCATCGAGGGTGGTGTTTAGCGCTTGAGCCCGTGCTTTTCGGTGACCCTCGTCATGTGAGGGGTTCATATTTCTAAGCAAAGGGAGCATCTTTAGTTTTACTTGCCAAGAGTCTGGGAGTACGTCAAGCGGAGTGACATTCTGGGCTGCCCAGCCAATCTGGTGAAGCATGCGGTTACCCATCGCAGTTCTGAGTCGGACCTTATGGTTAGAAAGATGGCCTTATATCAGCTCTTCCACGGTGTTGTGGAGCCCCGTGCTAAGCAGCCTCTGTGTGGACGCACTCATAAGAAGACCAATGGCCTGCTCGACCGCCTTTCTAATCATTATATAAAGCGTCTCTATGTCTTCCTTGTCTAGAAGAAGACAGGGGGTTGACGTAAGTAACTCTCGAGAGGACAAAAGCTTCAATTAATCGAAAGGTACCGGATTCCTTTAGGCCTCGCTTCTTGGTGGCAACTCGCCTGATCATGTGTATGATTTGATTAATGCTGTTTTTGAGGCGCTGCAAGGAGACGTCACTCCTGATGTTAGCCTCGAGATGTAGGCCCAGCTAGGATCTTGATGCTGGGGCTTGGAGTGATGGCCTGGCCATCAAGGATTATTTGAGTGTATTCCTTGGTTTGGCGTGAGGGCGGATGACAAGGAGCTGTGATTGTTTACGTGAACACTGGATGCCACAGGCTTTAGCACATTGGCGTAGTAGAAGTGAGATGTCATGCATTGGTGTGAGCTTCCTTTAATTTTTGTAACTCTTAACACATGAGTAAGGTGCGCACAGGGCAGCTAGATGGGCGTGACTGGTCGCGTGACGCTTTCACGTGGCATTCAGCGAGAACGCAGGGGGTACCCGTAGATGTGCTTGGTTAGTACACCACCTGTCTTCCCAGTCTTCGTGTGGGCTCGTAGCTAAATCGGTAAGACAACGGGCTCTCGCTTTGTTAGTCTATTAGTTCCAGGTTCGATTCCCGGCGTTGCCAGTAAATTCTTTTATTTGTTAGCTGGACTTTTCTGGCAACACCAACGGTCGCGAAAGAACCCTTGGGGGGTAGAGGTAAAAAGCTTTGCTTTAAAATTTCATCCATGGAGGCGATGCAACTTCTTTTCAATTGGCGAAAGGCTGAAATGTTTCCTCCTCCTCCCCCACAGGGACTCTTCGTTACGGGAGCGTGTAACGGATTCGAGAGCGTAAGCGGTTTCGCCGAACTGGACGGCCGCGACTACGAGGAGCTTGCCGTGTCTGACCCGGCAGAGACGGTGGCTGCGCTCGCTTACACGTCAGGCACCACGGGCCTGCCGAAGGGGGTCGAGATATCTCACCGCAGCTTCGTCGCGAACCTGCACACCTCGAAGTAAGTGTACACGTGCGGCGTATCGAATTGGTGCTTTTTGTTGGCTCAGCGAGCGTGATGGTGCCAGTGTTCGCGTCGTGTGTGCAATGTGGAACACCTACTGTAGCCGCAGCATTAGCATCATGGTGCACCGTCGTCGTCAGGCTGTCGCGGTGCCATCATGTCAGGGATCAGCGGTGTCCGTGGTGGCAGTGTCACACACTCCCGCGGCGACGTTGCCGCCGTGTGAGCCAGTCGACGGGACCTGTGGGCCACGAGGCGACATTGGCCTTCCACAAAGCACTGGCAATCACTAAGAATCGACTCGGAAACGGTGCAATATCTGCAATGAGCAGACGGAATGCAGCATCTGCAAAGCCCTTGAGTACGGGGCCGGGCCCGCATTGCGGTTTCCGACATTCCCGTACCAGCATTCGAGCAGTGGGCCGCGAGTCCAATTTTCAGGTTTAATGCTCCAAAGCTTCACTGTGGGCTACTTTAGTATTAATTGCTAGAAAAACAGCTCGAAAAGGTAGACGAAGCAGAGGACAACCATGGCGCCAGAGGTCGCCATGGCGAATAATGAAAAAGCACGCGGATCCGCCTTCAGGAGAAACCCTGCAAAACAATTGGTGGATTGCGAAGTATAGAAATCCCACTTGCGTGCTAGCGGGTCTACATAGGAGGGGGGGGGGGGGGGGCATCAATGAACGTCAAAAAGAGCATGCGTACAACATGCGCACGAAAACGGCAACAACTCTTGCCACACCCTGTGCTAAGTGCAACTGCTACCTAAATCCTAATAATTCTAGTAATAAGCCTTTGTTCGCATCACATAACACGTACATGATGCTTGAGGCCCGCGGAAAAAGCTGTCATAAAGGCAGCTTGACAAGGCCCCAGGCCCCCGCATTGGCAACTTTAGGCAGTGGTCAATAAAGTCATAAAATCAAACATAAAAGTATAAGCAATATAAAACACACTCAAATGAAAATTGGGCGGGCGTAAAGCGAAGAAACACATTCAAATTTAAGGGTATGGCATTACAAAACTCGGGAATACAAGCCACATGTGGCGAAACATATCATGACAGACCAATACACGACATCATAACAGACAGTTCACGACAAATTACGCCGGTAACAGAGCTAGGTACACACAGAACACAAATAAGCCGGAATGGGAGTAAATGGCTTGTGTCATACCTCAGTACCAATTCGGTGTTTTCAAAACTCCTTCCAATGGGAGTTTCGCCTTACTCCCATTATTTCGGCAGTTTTTTCAGTAGCATATGGGAGTTTCATTTTACTGCCACTACAACGGGATTTTCCAGGGGTACCATTGGGAGTGTATTGTTTCCTCCAACTGGCAGTTTTCAGGGGGCGCATTGGGAGCAGTTGACCTGCATTCGAGGTTTTTTTTTGTGTGTTTTTGTGGGCTTCATATATATGCGCTGCAGTGGAATTTATTACTGCATTTGGGAGTTCTTAATAAGGGCACAGGCCGCATTTTTATTTTTCGTTGGGGATCACGTAATTTCTAGTCTTTTTCCGCTTCAAACGTTGAATGGCGAAACGTGAAAAGTTTGTTTTCTGCACAGTCAATTTATTGCATAAAAATTACATGAATACGATATACGTGTGAACACGTTAATAAGACAATAAAAACACTGAATCAACAAAACACCTACATCGAGAACACAAGGTATCTTGGTAAGAACTTTACCTACTACAACACTCCTCAACGAAAAAAATTTAAGCCATTTGCAAACAATGAGGTCAGCATCCCGTTAGTGCGCTGTTTGCTTGCACCTGCCTCCCAAACGCTGACGTTGCCGCACCCCCTGGCACGTTCCCCTGGAAGCCACAGCAGCACATTCATTAGAGGGATAGCAAAACGCTTTAAATCTGCGGTAACAAATACATAAGCATTTTGGGCATCTCACCTGAAAAAAAAAAGAAAGAAACGGCACTGTAAAGACGCTGAACTTGTCACTCTTGTGTCCAACTTTCCGTTATGTCTGAATGTTTGTTTAAAGCTACGCAAAAATGCACTTCTGTCCGAGACACCTGCGCTCACTAGTTCGTCAAAATAAAGTGTTCTGCTGTTCAAAAAGGTGCGCGACCCTTGTGGCAACCAACTTCTCAAAATGCTTCCTTTCCCTCTTTTCCTTGCGTGTAGTGTTCTGGGAACGAGCTTCAGGTTTTACCCCCCGCACTGCCCCTCTCTCCCCTTACTGAAAGTTAAGGAAAATTTCGGTCGGCGTGACGCCTGCGCCTGCCCCCCTTCAAAAAAAAAAAAAAATAAGCAGTCGTCTGTCGACTCTACAGAATGCTCCCTCGAATGGCGTTTGCTGGTTATAGTTACACGCGCCTAGCGTACGGAGAGCTCCCACGGGGCCCCGACCTTCTCCCTTTCCAGTGAAAGCAATTAATCGCCGGCGGCACGCGGCAGTCACCCTCCTCGTAGCAGACGCGGCTGGCACCACACCTACTCCTCAGGAAAAGCGGCCGCCCTGCGACGTTTGACCGGCCAACGTCACCCTCGCCTGCCAGTAAGCCACAGACACAGCCTGACAAAAACGCCTAACAGCCGCCCAGAGTTCGGACAGTTTTCATTCTGCTTGCGAGTGTGAATGAGTGAGTTTTAATTCTGCTCGAGACCCGCGCAAATACGCATTGCTTTCACACCGTTCGGCCTCCCCAATTACGTTCCGGGCATGGTGCCGTCTTTCACGCACAATGCTCACCTCCAGTGGCGGAGAATCGCCCGTGCAGTTGCGCGGGAAACATGTTTAGTTTATTGGACGCTAGAAGGGGCGCAAGTCTCCCAAAATGTTGCGTACAATAAAAAACGTGAAAATCTTACCTTCGACCACCTCGCAGAGGCACAACCGCGTTGTTTTTAACGAGCCACTCTCAGCGATCACTGCATTTAGGCCTCGCGTCGGATCGCTGGCGTATTCCGTCGGCTCGAAGGTCGGTGACACGGAGGCGACGTTGCAGTCCGTCGCACGTCAGTCCAGGCTGGTTCCACAATGTTGGCGACGAGCTTCGGTTGTTGGTAAGCACTTCACATTCGTTCGTGCGGCCGCAAGTTCACACTGGCAATAAATTTTCGGGGACGCTGGAGCTCACACGACACACGACAGCAACTGGGAGCCATTTTGTAAGGACGCGTACAGGAGGAAGGGGTGAAGGAGGAGGAGAAGGAAATGGAGAAGGCGTGGGAGTTTTTAATACTCCCATTAGGACAAACGCAGTAATCACAGCCAGATACTGCGTTTTGTGAAGAGGTACAACCGTGGTAAATGCGCTTATTTACGACGGCTTGTGGCCCCCGGTGTAAACTGGCAGTTTTTCTACCATCTACCATCTACCACACCATTCAAAAAGACAGTTTCATGTTGACGACAATTATACAGTTACCAGTTATACAGCCAGAGGTGCGTAAATATAGTAGCAAAAATACAGTCAAACCCGTTTATAGCGAATTGCAATATGCACCGCGATAAGTTCGATATATCCAATAGTTCGATATAGCCGAACCCGCCTATAACGAACCTATTGTTACAAGTTCGCAATCCACGGGAGCCCCCCCTCCTCCCTGCCCCTCCCAAGCTCCACCATCCCCGCATGCAGAAACGAACACAGTAAAGTAGCCATTACCATACCCAAAGTAATCCATTTGTTGCTAGTAATAAAGCTACTTTCCACCTGAACTGATTTTTGTTTTCACTTTCTTTTTGGCGGCTTCAACTAGCATAGCATTCTCTACACGAAACATTGTTTGCACCGGTTCGAGTCCGCGTCCTCCAAAATCGAAGAAGCATTGGCGGAGCACTTGGACTGCCGGAAGCGCTTCATTATAAGCGTCGGACGGCTTTCACTCGCGACATCATCGGGAACATTGGCGAGCTCTTCCCACAGTTCACCAATGCTGCTGTCTTGGTCCGGACTAGTTGACTGGGCGGGTTGCGTCATGAGTCCCTCTCGTCGGAAACGGTTACGGAAAGTGTCGGGCGTCACGTCGCTCCATGCGAGGCGTAATGTCTCAGCCGCAACTCTTGCTCCGTGGTCGCGGCCAATCCACATCTCAATCGCCGCTCCGAGACCATGCATTTCAGCGGCCATTCTAGGCGCGTAGAGTTCGATATATCGGATGTGAACTTCGTTAAAAGGAATAGGTTTCCCATCTATTTCCGTAACTGAATTTTTTTTGTTCGATGTATAGTATAATTCGCTCTAGCCGGGTTCGTTATAGCCGGGTTTGACTGTATACGGTTAGTGAGACGGTTTTTCTGTTTTCGTTTTTCAGTTCCCAAAGTACTCGCGAAGTTTCCTGAAAGTAATCTTTTCAGGTTCGATGTTTCCCTGAAGCAATGTATTAAGCACTCTGGGCAGCCTGTTTTTAACATTTGTAGTCCGTACGTTGTCCTACATGTGTCAACTTTCGGTCTCTCAAAATGTCGCGTGCGATATGGGGTGGAGTGTCCTTACAGGCTTGCTAGCTAGCCCAAAAACCCGGTATTATTTTTCAGGTCTTGTTTATACTGTTTGCATAGGCGGTCATCGTAAGTCTTAGTAACAGGCAATACATTGTACGTGTAAAATATAGGTGCAGAGGGAAAGTACACCGGGACACTCGGAACAGCGCGTAAAAACCGTTTTTGGAGAATGTGCAACTTCTGTAGATTTGTCTGGGTCGTTTAGGCCCAGATTAAATGCCAGTAGTTGAGCCTCGAAGAGAATAAGGTGTTGTATAGTAACATCGTTACATTAAACGGCAGTGAACTTGCGTTTTTGTATACGAGTCCGATTATTTGTGAGAGTGACTTTGCCAAGGCGCTTATATGCTCGTCCCAGGACATGGTCTCGTGAAAGATAACACCTAATGTTTTTTATGCAGGGAACTATTTACACTGGGACTGATTTCAGAAAGACACTTTCTGTTATTGTTATGTTTTTATTTTTTATTTCGAGCGGTAAACATTTATTTTTACTAGGTTTTCTTGTGCTCCCTTTTCAAGTTTGACGAGGGTTTCGTTGGCGTGGCGAATAATTTGATCAGTTTCTTTTGCTGATAAGAACATGCTGGTGTCGTCTGTGTAGATCAGGAATTTTATTTGTGGAGCTATACGGGTGACATCATTTATGTATAAATAAAAAAAAGGTCCTAGAATTCTCCCTGCGGCACGCCACAGGAAACTGCTAAGGGGCAGGGTGAAAGCCCTCTATATCTACAATTTGTTGCCTATATTGTAAGTATGAGCGAATTACTCAGGCAGCCGCATCCCGAAAACCATATTTCTCCAGCGTTCTGATGAGGAGGTCATAATTAATAAGGTCACAGGCCCTTGAAAAATCAACAAATATGCCTATGTTATTTCCTTTTTCGATGTTGTCTGAAATGTGTCAAATGTACTCTTTCTGCGTAATAAGTGCGGACTCAGTGCTACAACATCTACGTAAACCATACTGGCTATCAGTTATGATGTTATGTTTCCGTTCTAAATTCGAAAAACGCTTGAGAATGATTTTTTCAAATACTTTGGACAACACAGGTTGTATGGAAATAGGCCGGTAGTTTCCCATATCGTTCTTGTCACCTTTCTTATAAAGTAGGTTTACATGAGAAACTTGCATTTGGTATGGAAATACAACTTGTTCAAGGCATAAATTGAATACGTAGCTTAGGCAGGGTACAAGGTAAGAAATGACGTGTTGTTTCATCGGTTTAACTAGCATTCTGTCAATCTGTCAGAGCATTCTGTATCCCTTTAATAATAGCGCCGCTATTATGAAAGAGATACACAACCGATTTTTGTCGAGTATATATTCTGTATCCCAAATGAAAGGGCACCACTTAAAGCACCTTGACGAGAAACGGTTTTGCTGATAATGCCCTATAACTTTTTAAATCGAAATTATTAGATCTGCGAGCCGTATGTGTCCCTCTCAAAAATGATGCTGGCAACCAGGACACAGAGTAGCTCGGCAACATACTTTTGTCTGTATGCGAAATGAAAAACGATATTTGGAAACTTGCAGCCAGCTAAGAAAGTTTGAATCGCAGGCTTTCCTGTTCCGTTATTTTTAATGCAACGTTCTATTGTGCACGAATGCGCCATCTGTTGGGATAGACGATAGGTAGAATCTGGCTTCAGGTTGTGGAGGTGGGAACACGGCTGCTGGATGAGAGCGCGCACATGGTGCGGCCTGCCGCCTCGCCCGGAATTCAACGCGCGAGGGCGTGAGTGGCGGTGTTTACCTTTTCCGCCGCTTGACTCCCTCGCGGCGCTATCGTTCGGGGACTGGTAGAGTTCCTGTATATAGCTCCCGCAGGGAGCTAAGAGTTGCGCGACCCTTTTCCACGCGCCGCCGTGATTGCGACACTCCGGTTATCCATGCCGCGCAGAGAAGCCCCCACTACGGCTGCGCCGCAGCCACCGACGAGGGCGGCACCGCGCCCCGCCCAGGAATCCAGCGTAGCCTCCGTAAGGCGCCGCCGACCGAAGCGCCCCCACCGCGCGTCGGCCGCCGTCGGAAGCGTGGCGGCGAGGCTCCTTCACTCGCGACGGGCGGCTTTCCCGCAGCAATCCGGATAACAAAGATGGCGGTCGGTCGCGCAACTCTTAGCTCCCTGCGGGAGCTATATACAGGAACTCTAGGGACTGGTAGGGAGCCTACATGCGCCGCAGCTTCGTCGCGGCGCATGTAGGCTCCCTAGGGACTGGTTTCGGGACGGAGCGGGACGGTCCCCGTAGGCGAGCGCTTGCGTCAACTAAGAGACACAACCAGCGCACGGGTTTTAAAGCTGTTGTTGTCCTTCCTGGGCTACTCAACCGCGAAAACTGTGTGTCCGTATGTATGTATGTACTTCCAGTCTGTCGCTCGATCCAGCTGCCAGGCCGTGACTGAAGCAGCAAGAAGTTAAAATAATTCTTGAATGAGATAAGGCAATACATTTTCCATATAAATCTAAAAAGATGCTCCATATTCGACAACATTGTTAATAAACCACCAGTTAGCTTTGTCTGAAAACGTCTCACACACAGCACGTAAACCGCGTTGCACAGTTTAAAGCCGCAAGTTGATTAGTTACAGTTCAAGCGGCAGGTATGTGGTGGGACTTTATACGTCATAAATGTCAAAAATGTCACCTTTTCTCGGGAAACGCGGCGTCGACACACGGGAGAGCAATGAATAGTTGCCGGCGACGGATTAAAGATTGCCTTAAAGACACTTCTTTGCAAAAAACATGTTGGCCGACCTCATAAAACGAGGACACGCGATAGGATGGTTGAAAAAGGATTTGAAAAGACTAGAAATTTTGCTATGCGTGTCTTTTGATACTCTATACTGGCTCGATTATGTCTTGCCGCGCATAGAGATTTGGGTTGTTTCATTTTCGCAGGCACGACAATGCTTTTAAACGCGCTACTCAAAACTTGATTACAGAGGTTGTATAGAAAGAAAAATAAATACACCGTGCTGTGTTCAAGAGACAGTGCGTACGGTCCACTCTCCTAGCTGCTAACCATTTTTCAAACTTTGCGATGAGAACTAGCACTAGGTACATTTCCTCCGTTATTTCATCGCCGATTTAAACCCGGCCATATGCATTTATCCCTGAAGCTAACGGCCAGTCTCCTAGAGCAACATCAGTATGTGCTCAAATTAGCGCGCTCGAAAGACGTTGCGGCAGTTTTTCTCTGCGAACATACTGCGCTTCAATTCGAATCAATCTTCGTAGCATAGGAAAATTTTCACAGCTTTCTTTTTTGTCTGCCCAAGCATAATCCCTACGTAATGCAAGAAGTGAATGCCTTGTATCTGCACAAATAATGCGTAATTCACGCCGTTAGAAAAATTAATACTTATGATATTTAAGATGTAGATTGTTGGTTTAAAATAGCAAAGAAAAGAAGAAAATGTGAAATAGAAAAGCGGTGTTTGAATGCTTACGCATTAGTGGGCAATTTTTTTGAATTACTGTACAATTTCGCTTTTCTATTTTGTGTCCGGGAAAAAAAATTTAGCTTGCCGAGATCGCCAAATATTTTTTTTTTATTTTTTGTCGACCCGGACATCCCATCTGCTCTCCTTAATTTTTTTCGAGGCTACAGGGAACAAGTAAAAATATCAGGTAGAAACTGGAAGCGCTTTTCATTCAACTGCATATATATATATATATATATATATTGTCAAAATAAAAAGGGCCGACATAGCTATGATAGTAGTATTACTTCATAACTAAACAACGTGTAATCAATTCATATGTGCCGTGAGATTAATACGAAATGTGGTGTTTTATTTAGTGCACGGGGAAAAACCTACATAAAAGTTGGTTATGTCTCAAACATTGAGAAGTGTTGGCACTCATAAATAACAAGCGCCGTCACAAAAACATTGTTTCTGTTTGTCCGGAATTTTAATATATTCTCTGCAGTCGCAGCTTGCAGACAAAACGCAAATCTCTGTTGGGCGTGAGGTCACAAAGAGCATGCCGGGCGATGTAAGACACAACGACACAACAATGCGAGACGGAAGGCACACTATCAGCGCGTAGTACTGGTGCTGCGAACGGAATTTGACTTCCATCTTGACCAAATGAAGCTCGACCGCCGCTAATCGTGTTTGTCTTTTAACAGGCGTAACATTAGAGCTGGTAAATGCCTTATGTGGAGCGTGGAACGCCGATGATAAGCCCACACTTCGAAATAAGCGGCCCGAAAGCGCCGTCCCGCGGGCCGCGCCCACCGCAACCAGTCCCGGAACGGTGGCGCCGCGGTGGCAGTATTTGGCTCTAGGCGCACTCACGCACGGCCGGGCTGGAGGAGCGGCACGAGCGCACTTTCATACGGCCTGCGCTTCGGGTATAGTTCCCACCTTTCACCGCCGCTAGTTCGTGGCGCTGCGGACCAACCCTTGCCGGTTGACCTACAGCACGGACAGGGTAGAGCGGCGGCGCGCGCGCATTTGCCACTGCCCTAGCCCTGCTGTGGCTACACGTGATACCTGTCCGTGTAAATTTACATGTGCGCCATTACAATAGGCGACTCCTTCCCCCCTTCTGAATTTTCGGTTTAATAGGGTCAAGCAGCCTAACATTATCACTCGGAAGCGCTTAATCAAAAAATTGAAAGAAACATTTTAACTCGGGGCACATGAAGAAAAATATGCGTGACCTTCATATCTTATCAGCGACTGTATTAAATGAAAATGGTGAGGCAGGCAATAAACGCGGCATTTTCCGTGTCTGAAATATCAGTTCTTATTTTTCCTTTCGGATGATGCCTTGGTTTGCACGCGCCCAGGGCACGACCAGTGACGCGAATGATTTCCCGCCGTGGGAGATACGGTTATCGCTTAGCTAAACGGGTTTCTGCTGCTCACGCTCCGGTCGGGCTGAGCGGACCGCTGGCAGCGAGCGCACTGTCAAAAACATACAGCTGTAACTCTTAATCATTCAACTAAAGTGCACAACGAGTCTTCTTTTTGGTGAGATATGGCAGCGAAGGCATTCATTGGTACCGGTGATATTCCGCGGCAGGTCCAAAACACGTGCGGCAAGCGTTGTCGGCTCGCTCGGCCAGAGGCAATGCGTTGACTAAGAAAAAAAAGGATTGGGAGGGTAGAGGGTTGGTTCGAAGCGCCCTCACTCTGTCAAGAATCTGCTGTATGGTTTCCTTGTTGGGTCCGCAGGCCGTATGAAAGTGCGCGCCCGCCGCTCCTCCAGCCCGGCCGTGACTCACGCCGCTTTGGAGGCACGCGGCAGGCCGCACGTCAGTGCGCCTTTCATCCAGCGGCCGTGGTTGGAAGTTCGATTCTCCCCAGGTGCACCGTTTTTATTTTTTTTTAACCTGCCGTTGGTGTATTTGGGAACTGAAATCAAATATTTTGGCAGAACAAACGCCTCTGCCTCAGGCAGAATCGTCAAAGCTCCTTCACTAGGTCTGTTTACTGAACTCTGCCGTTGATTCTGGGCATGGTGGGCTCAGTTAGCCACACTGAGAGCAACCCAGCGGCGGCGGGCGGCGTGTCTTTAGAATTTTCAAAATAATGTTTAGAAATACATATACAATTTAACCTTGTAGAAATACTTGTGTTAAAAGGTTTTCAATACGTAAATAAACGTTTCAGCAGTTACAGTAGCTGCTAGGTTTGAAGGTTACGTGACAGGGACACATTCTGTAGTGCCAAGTTTCGACACTACGAACCGCCACCCTTCCGATTTCAGGAAGTTTGCTGCCAAATTAAAATTATTTCCGCCGATTTGTTTAGAAATTGCTTGTGGTTACCGGGCTAAATAAAACGCTGGCTTTCATATGAGCTAGAGAACATATACGCGACAAAAATCGGTTGTCTGTCCCTTTAAGGCTTTTTACTCCCTCTTTTACTGCGGCTTCGCTGACAGGGTCGAGGAAAACTGAGTTACTGTTGTGATTCACATTGTGTAGATCATTATTTATGGTCAATTGGTTAGCGGCGTTCACAATATGGTCATTAAAAGCATTGGCTAATGCTTTGTACGAAAACGATATGCCATTACTGTTTATTTCATGCACTTGCTCTGTGCTAACGTTATAGTTTAACAAATAGGGCATATTTCCCCATAGAGCATTCGTAGCTTTGGAAGAAGAAGAAAATAAATTATTGAAGTACTGTTTTCGCAATTTTTTTAGCTCCCTATCTAAGCGATTGCGGAATGTTCTAAATTTTTTCAGTGTCCTAGGGTCTTTGTTCTTGACAAGCTTACTGTACATTGTGTTTTTCTTTTGTATTTTCACTGCTAGATCGGGGCTTATCCAGGGTTTTCGGATTTTTATGTTTTGTTTTACTTGTACAAAAGGAAAACAATC